>NC_142088.1:34908257-35211287 GCF_054644295.1 Miniopterus natalensis | reverse complement strand
TCTCAAGGTGGAAAATAATTTAACTCTCTCTTGTCTTACAAATAAAAATAATAATCATTGGCCTTAGAAGAGATATAAACAATTTCTGCTAAATTTTTTACAGAAAAAAGTGTGCAATATAAAATTATTAGGGTAATAGTGATAACATGTGCTTGAAACTTTAGAAATAAGTTAAATTCATCAAACATTTTAAATTTTCTTTTTCTAAATTTATTGTAAAAAACATTTTGAGCTAGATACAGTAATTTTTTTTTTCTTCAAATTTCGGGCTGCTTATCTTTTGGGTTTTTCTTTCAAAATTTTATTGCCTTAAAAGATGTCTACATTCAGAAGCTGTCAAGATTAAAGTTTGTGGCTTTTTAACATATACAATGTGGGCATTATTCTTTGTTCACTGAACATCCATAGCTCTCCTCGTGACAGGCTGTCAAGAAACATGTCTCTGAAAAGCGGGGCTAGCTCCTCCGAGACAGTCAGTGATGCAATTCTCGGTGATGTGCTACACCCGCCAGAGTGCCCCGCACCATTCCTGTGTGCAGTGATGTGATGCCTGAACTATTTGTTTGCTCTGCCATAAGATAGCATTAGCAGATGTAATGGGGACAGATCACTCATTTGCAGAAATATTTATGGTAGTGCTTTCAAAGGAACATTCAATTCACAGATGCAGCTGATGAAGCATGTAGCAAGGACTGTTTCTAAAACTACGTGGGCTAAAATGTCATCCTACAAGGCACTAAAATGTGTTAACTTAATATGTGATGACCATCGATTAGAAAACACTGGCTGTCATATTTGAGCAGATTCAGTGCACGTGCACTTTCAGTAAAATAGGCATAATTATGTTATGTTGAAAGGACCCGGTTAAATTGCCTTAATTTAAGAGGAAAACTTCCCTATCACATATTCTATGCTGCCCACCAAGGAACCTCTTCATATCCAAAATGCACCTTCATTTACCTGACAAAGCTTTTTTTTTTTTTTAAACATTATAGACATTGTTTTCTGAGTAGTACTTAAAATCACACTTCACAGCTCTTGATTGCAACACATTTCAATGTGAAACTAAACCAGTCTTACTCTTTTAGGCTGCTGATAAATTTTCTATCAAAATGAGAAAAAGCTATAGAAGATGAATTATTTGCACATAAGTGTGATGTTGGCCACAAACAATAGCTTTCATCCCTCTTAGGTGGCATTGCATTCTTTTGCTAAGCACCTCACTGTGCTCTAATTATTGAATGTCTTTTAGTCCCAAACCTCCTTAGAAGCAGGTCATAAAATATTATGCCCAGCCAAAAGATGCTGGCAAATTTTTTTCAAAAGTTTGCCAAAGGTACTGAGAAATCCCTGAAAGGACAGGCAGAGAAGGCTAAATGCATTCAGCTAAAAGCCCAGGAATACCACTGGGATGTAACTTTTGGACACTTTTTAATACTCTCATTACTTTGGGCTACTTAGTGCCATGATAATTTACTAAATAGGAGCAATTTACTAAAGAGACTCCAGAAACGTAAAAGAATTATTGAACCTCTGAAAAAAGTACACAGCGTTTGCTCTGAAAAGATGAGACCCAGCATTTCCAATAAAGTTGATTTACTACTTAATGCACATCTGAACCAGCGTGGTGTGGTTCAGAGAGCAGTTTGTAGCAATTTGATTTACACTAATCAAACGAAATGGTGCATTTTCCTGACACATAAATGAAGTACACATTTTAAAAAATTACTTAAGAAAATAGCTATTCGAAATATTTAGTCATCGTGATGGAAGCTAGTGGACTTTTCACATTAAGTTGATGAAGTTTAGTTGTCTCTAAAGATACATCTTTGTAATCATCCATCTTGTAGGTTTTCTTTAAGGAATAAAAATTTCATTCTTCTAATGTTATTTAACTTTGTATCAAAAATATTTTTAAAATACATGAGAAATGGAGGGTAGAGTGAGTAAGTCTAGATAAACAGGAGTTTGAAAAAAGAAAATATGATATAAGAAATGATGCCTTTAAATGTTTTTCTTAAACGATGGATTGGGTGTTGTTGTGAGGACAGAAAATTTATAAGGTTCACATTCCACACACAGGTCCTGAGCACCTGCCAGGCATGACGCTAGGTGCTTAAAATGCGAAAGTGTATACAACTTATTTCTTTTATTTAACAAACGTAAATTTATTGTTGAAGATAACTTGATGCTACAGAACCACCTAAAAGGATATCCAAAGCAGATCTGACAGGTTTGGGAGAGCTAAGCTGAAAGAACAAATATTTAGTCATTTTTCAGGTTAATAGTTGTGTCTGTTTGGGGTCAAGGAGCAGTGGGGTGGGAGATTATTATGGGCAGAAAATGTGGCCTGGACAAAAGCATGGATATGGGAGCATGTCCCCAGATAAGACAGGGCCTTGTGTGGTGGGAGAGTGCAGAGCAGATGGGAAGAAAAAAAGAGAGCAGGGTGGAGGTGGTAAGCAGATGTCACATCATGTAGAATTCATAGGCTTTGCCAAAAACCCAGGACTAATCTTGAGGGTCCCTAGGAACCGGTGATATGATTATACTTGTCTTTTAGGAAGAGAAGTGAAGAAGAATTTACATGGATAAAACAGTAGAGGCAGTGAGATACATTAGAAAGCTATTGTAGTAAAGGTGAAGACCAAAGCTAAGTCATTCACAGTAGGAGAGATTTGACAGATATGAAAGTGGTAGAATTTAATTCAACTCAAGCAAGACAAATTCTCTGTGGGAGAAGAATGACAGGGAGGACTCAAGTGCAAAATCCAGTTTGGGGTTGGTTGTTTTTTTAAAGATAACTGGAGGCTAACATTGACTCCAACCAAAATATAAGAAAAAGAAGAGCAGGGGCAAGTTCGGGGGAACATGACTACATTGTGTTTAATGCAGGTCTGGAGATTATCAGAGATCTGGGCTAGAAAATAGATTTTGAGGTCACTGAAGGATGTTTTTATTTTTAAGAAAAGAGAGTTTTGAATGTTTCTATTTTCAGGATGAAAATGGAATGAAATAGAATGAAATGAAAACATGACAAAGAGGTTGAAAATGGAACCAAAAGAGAAGCTGGGGCCGGCTCAGTCCCTGAGCAGGCAAAGCTACCCAGGGAAGGGAGAGGCAGAGACAGCACTGAGAGGAGCAAAGGAGGAAGAGGCGGGTGCAGAGAAGCCTGAGGCTGAGAAGATCAAGGCATCCAGTGAGCGTGGGGTGGGCGCATACGCAGAAGTGAGTCGATCGGCACTATTACAAAGGCAGGCTCCCTAACTCCTTAGATCGCAGCGCTGTCTGAAAACCCGTTTATGTGTATCTACCCAGGCGCCTTAGCCCCTGAGTGGGATAACTTTAAGGATAATTCTATACTGGCTCTTCTCCATTTTACCCAGTTTTTTTTCATTTTATCCAGATTTTACCTACAATGCTAACTTGTTTGATAATGCCCACTTTACTGGGTGTGTTCCCCTTCCTGTGTCTCTTCCCCACTACCCACTAATGTTCCCTGGAACCGCTTCTCAAATAAACAATTTTTATTCTAATCCCTTTTTCAGGTTTGGCTTATGAGGAAACTCAAACTAAAACAAATAAAATACATAAAACAATGTCTGGCATGTACAGAACTCAATAACTGTTTTTATATGTACATAATAAGGGGTAATAATATGAATAAATGATGTTATTTACATACAGTATTTAGTTCAGTGCCTGGCACAGAATGTGCTCCATAAATATCCATATTATTGTTGGGAGCTGGGAAAAGCCAGTTAGTTTCTAGGATCAGTGCCACATAGGGCTTAGGAGAACCAACGGCCTCTACTCTGGGATGAGTTGAGAGAAGCATGAGCCTCCAGGCAGAGGTGGAAGCAGCATCCTTCGAGTGGGTTGAGGAGTGAAGGGCAGCTCTACATGAGATAAGGCTTCCTTAGGATGCTGTGGGCAAGCTTGTGAGGTCAGTTACGGTAAGAGCAGAGGATGTACATGTGAGCAGGGAAAAACACAGATAATCAGAAGTTTTCATTTTGGGTGGGTGACCAAGGGTGACTGAAATGTGAGGCAGAGTAGGATGAGCTGACCCATGGTACCATATAAAGCCGCTTCACTTTATCCCAGGCTGAGATTACAAAACCATTGGAGCTAGAGGTTGACAGGAGCTGGAGTTCAGAAGCAGAGCCCACAGGTCAGACCTAGCAATATACATTGGCAGATGGTGTTGTCAACCCGAAGGTGCTGGCGTCAATTCAACACCAACAGAAATCCCCAACTTGGGGTGCAGTGAAAAAGAAAACTTTATTCAGTGCAAACAAGTCAATTGTGATACAGCAGAGCTGTGAAAATAGCATGGCTATTAGGAGGCCTGAGGGCCAGGCCCCTCTCAGGCTAGACAGCTTTGCTCCGCTCTGCAATGTGCTGGGCTGCCCTGCCCTGCCCTGCCCTGCCCTGGTCTGCTCTGGCACGACATCTTCAGCATTTCAGCTCCAGCCTTCAGTGGAAAGGGGACATGCACTCCCAGAGCCAGAGTAGAGCTGACTTACATAGCCGAAGTCCCCACCCTTGGGCCCTGATTGGTCCATCCTCATGCAAATGAGGACTCCAAGTTTTTGCAGCTTGATTGGTCCAAAAGGCACTGTCCTGATTGGTCAGAATGGAGCTGACCTGATTGATTGGTGAAGAAGCTGACAGGGATATAGCTGTGTAGCTCCAATTGGATGGGGAAAGCCTTAGTCCTATTGGTTGAAATAGGATTCCAGGGTCCACACCGTCTTTAGGTTACACCAGGACTGGCAGCGATAACATAAAGGGATTAAAACAGAGTTTGGTCATTAACTTGCCTTCTGTTGGTTCTATCATGCAGCGTCATCATATCTAGGTTTATGTAGCATCCTGTCCCTTGAGAGTAATGGTCTGTAATTACAAGTAAATATGGACCAAGTTCCTATTGCAAAACCAAGTATGTGCAGGGATTCCTCAAGTACTCCATTAGAGGAATTTGGAAACAATTTGGACACATTTGGGTACAGGGTAGAATTTATTCCATACCTTTAGACCATAAGTCCAGGCCCACGAAATAAGCCCCATTTGCTGCCTCAGAGAGCTGCAGTGAAATGATGACTCAGCAAGCATTTATTTTGCACCTACTACCTGCTAAGCCCTGGGGACTTCATTTACATCGTTGCATTTATAAAATGCCTTAGGTAGGAAACATAGCAGCAGCTTTAGCTACAGTTTTGTAGCCAGGATTGCTTTTGGTTGTGCAGCATTTCAGCAGCTGGAGAGGGAGGGTAAAGCCTCACTGCTTCCACAAGGCAGTGAGAATGAGACAATATTGCTCCCTCCCTCTGTCCAGCTGTGACAGCTCCCCCTCCCCAGTCCTCTGAACCACCCACCACAGGTTGTATTCCTCTGAGGTGATGAATTGCAGAAATAAGAGAAGACAGAAGGAGGAAGGCTTAAATAAGATTTTAAAGAGAGGGAAAAAAAAGTGAGACAAGAAAAGAAAAAGTAAAATAAAAATGGAGACCCAGGAATGACAAAAAAAGGAATATATATTAAGAAAAAGGCAATGTTTGAAAATGAGCCTTTTGCTTATGTCAGGATACTTATTTCTGCACCTAAAATGCATATTTGACCTAGATGACAAAATAGCATGTAATGTAGTCACACGGAGGAAAGGAAGTTGCAGATATTTTCCCAAGGCCATTATGGAAAATGTGTCCAGCAGAGACCTGCCATTTCTACTCCTGTCCTGGGTAACCTTTCAAGTCAGAGAAGGTGGAAGCAATGTTTAGTTTACTAAAACTATGTGTGTGAGGAGAACTAGATTCTGAGTTCAGAGCCCAAATCACAAGCTCTTTGTATTTAATTGTGACAAAAATGGAAGGTTTTTATTAGGTAGATGTTTGTAAAGAAAACTTCAGGTAGGGATTAAAGGATTTTAAACCCCTAATGAGATAGTTACCTGCTGCGCTATTTAGACCACTTGGACTCAAACCGCTGCCCTTTTGTGTGCCAAGCTGCCACTGACTAATATAAGGGCCTCAAAATCTCTCCCTTAGGAGGTATAATCAATGAAAATCCTTTACCAGGACTAGTCCCTGGGGTGTGGCCCCCACACTAGACATCTAAGGGATGATTTTTTTACAAATCATATTAACTCGCTAGCATAATAACAGCAACGTTCGTTGGAACTTGATGACTTCTGCAAATTAATGAATAGCAAGAGATGGCATAGGTCGGTGATACATATGCTTAATTTTGATTGTTTGATCTGCATGTTATGGCTCTGCCCGTCTCACTAAAAAGATGATGAGAGTACAGGCACCAAACATTATTAGAGCTCCATGATTATATTACATTTTTGCATAAAACGGAATGAAACTTTCTGATGTTTTATAATTACTACAGTATTAGTGAAATTTTATTACTCAATTAAAACATTAGCTACAACAAATACAAATATGTTCATGTGTTCTTAATTAGAGTACTTTTATAATCACTGTTCACTTGTGTATAAGTAGTTTACACACAACCAGAGGCACTTTATATGAATTAAATTAATGTAAAAATGGGATTTCAAAATTTTGACTCTGCTTTTTCTATGAATGGGAATTATTATATGGTTGAAATGTACAGTCAAAGGGATAAAACTGACACTGAACTGCAGTATGAGCTGGTGGCTGTAAGTCCTGGGTTCAAATTCTTGCTCTGCCACGTTAACCATGACACCTGGAAGAAGTTTTTTCACTTCTCTGTGCCTAGTTTTAGTATTAGTAAAATAGAGATGCCAGTTATCATTAAAACACTTCCTAGGCTTGTTGAGAATATTAAACGCATTGATATATCACAGCATTTACAATGGCACGTGACACATAATAAGCACTGCGTGAATGATGGTGATTAATATTGTTATTGCTTGATTGTCAGAGGAGCTGTTAAGCTAATTTATCAAGATTGGGGTCTTTCATAAGCTTTCCCAATATATCTCAGAGAACCTCTAGGCAGGCAAAGCAAGTAATCAACAGAAAAATTTATTTTTCTCTTAGAGATGTAAATTAGAAACCTGTGAATCAATTATTTTAGGTCAATGCTAAAGGCTTCAGACTTCCATGCAGATGACATGAAACAATAATAGGAGTAGAAACAGCAGGAGGAGTTTGCCAAAGTGGGAAAACTCCTCCTTCCTCTCCTCCCTAAGGAAACCCCCCTTCCTCACCCCTCCTCTGAACGGTAATCTCATGGGTTAGAGTTGGGGACCCTAGGAGGTCGTCTTTGTCAGTGGGGAATGGCGAATGGGCCACCATGCACTGGGTTCCTCTTGTAGCACAAGGAAGGGGCTAACCCAGAGCCTGTTTTCTTGAAGCAAAACCATCACTTGCACCCCCTTCTTTAGTCCTTGCAGCCTGCCGGAGTGTGGTGAAATCCTACTTGGGAGTTTCAGGCACAGGGAGAAAAAAAGACTCAGGCCACATGCTCCAATTCAGGTTACCAGAACATTCCTTAGAACTCGGGCAAGAGCTCAGCTAGCAGTAAGGTGATAATCAGCTTCCTTGGGCTCTCATTCTCTGCTTGTGTCCCTTGTTCCCAGTTGGCTATGGTCTGGGGTAGGATTTGGACATTCCTAAATCTTTTCACCAAATCCCATCTAAAGAGATCCCAGCACAGTCCCTATCATTATCTAATGGGGAAACTAATGCCCATGGAGAAAAAGTAACCTGCCCTAAGTGTCACATAGTTAGTGGGGACACTGTGGCTTGAAGGTAAGTTTCCTGACTTGTAGGTTAGTATTCACAAATTTAGAATGATAGTTACAATATAATGGGCAAAATTACAGAAGCCTCCCGACACTTTGAAATATAATTTTTAGAGTGCACAAGCATGCAATCTGCTTTTGTGTAGAACTGAAGTCTTAGCTATGCTTTATTCTTTCTTTCCAAGGTCCTTCTCAGAAAAGCCTTGTTTTCTTAGCCAGAGTCCCACTTAGGCAATTACACCCTGCTCATATAAACTGTCTTTATATCCCAACTGGACAGAGCACACCTCCACCTAATTTGTCTTGCTCCCCTAATAGGCTTTGCAGAATTGCTAGGTGAGCTTCAAATTGCTCCGCTTCTTCTCTGCCCTCCATGATGTCCTTAGGGGGCCATCAAACGAATTACTTGTTTCAGTGTGCTAAATGCTACCCTAGTGCCCTGAAAGAGTTAATTCACTTCAGAGAGGTGAGCAGTTATTCACCCAAGAACCAGGACTGTTACTGACCCACGGGGGGCTGTAACACTCTGGGCATACAGCCAATTAGCCACACTCTGCTTCAGGTGACATTCGGTAGGTAGGTGCCTAACCTTTGTTCGTGTCCCATTGGAAGTGACTCAATCATGGGGAACATGTGACTTGTTCAACTGAATCCCAGGCCACCCTAGGAGGAGAGGTTAGAGGTAGTTCTGCCTCAGAAGACCTATTTAAATTTAAACCTGACTTCTGGAGGTGGGGTCTGTTTTGTCCACAGCTGGGCCTAGGAACCCTGAGTAGAAGAGCTGGTTCTGCAGTGGCCCTTCCCAAATAAGACATCATATTCCCTAAAGGAGCATCTCAAAGGCTCCAACTGAAGGGGAAAACAAGCATAATAATAGGGTATTATTCCATCCTTTAGGACTGTTCAATAGAAATAAGTGAATCACATATATAATTTTAAATTTTCTAGTGGCCATATTATAAAACCAAATAGGTATAATTAATTTTAATCACATAGTTTATTTATCCCAATATATCCAAAATATTGTCATTTCAACATGTAATAAATGTTAAAATATTATTAATGAGATATTTTACATTCTTTGTGTTTATACAACGTCATTGAAGTATGGTATGTATTTTGCAGTTAAAGCACATCTCACTTGGTACCAGCCACATTTTAAGTGGTCAGTAACCACACGTGGCTGGTGGCTACCGTATTGGACAGTATAGCTCCACAGCTGGTCTGAGTGGGCCTAGCCTTGGAGAGGACCACATCTTCCTCTCCCCTCTACTGTTTGCTTGCTTGCTTTATTTTTTGTTTGTTTATTTTCCAGGCAAATCCAAATCTTCTGAGTTTGCTCAATCATTTGTAAGTTTGGGCCTGCATCTTCAGAATGTTCTACAGACTTGGCAAGTTTTTCACAGACATTTGTATTATAGGACTCTTGTATGCTTTTTATACCCAGAATCTCAATTCCTGAAATAAAAGCCAGGCTAGAAAATGATAGAAATAGAAAATTTCTAGAAATATAACATTTCTAGAAATGTGGAAACTATAAGAGGTAGAGAATCTGCTTTTCTATTTTTTTCCTCAAGGGGAGGTCAGTAATATTGAGAAAATTAACTAAAATGCAGTACAACAGTTTCACAAAACATTAAGTATCTATTATAAGCCAGGCCTTTATGGTGCAAAGTTAGCAAGCCATAATTGAGACACTTGTAGTTTAGCAGAGACTGTCCAAGAATGTTTTGATATGATATAGAAGTACTCAATAAGAGGTAAGCACAGACTCTATTTGAGCAAACTGTGTCGTATTTCACATAACCTGGGATACAAAGATACCTTCCTGGAGGGAAAAGAAATAACAAAAATAAAAGCTGGATGCCCCCAGTGAGAATAACTGGAAATAGAGCACCACCTGAGACCTGAAGTTTCTAAGTCATGCTGTGAGCTCAGATTTTTTTCTGTAAGTGATGGGAAGCCATCGGGAGTTTCTGAGAGAGTCACCCAATTAGGTTTGTGTTTTAGATGGATTATTCTGACTATTTTAAGGAAGACGAATAGAAGAGGTGAGAGGGGGCCATGGTGCAGAGCACTAAAATAGAAGAAAGGAGACAGAGTAGGGGGCTGACACAAAAGTTTGGGTGACTGACCAAGGGACCTACCAAGGTGGAGGGGCAAACAAGACAATGGTAGATATATATGAAGTAAAATCAGTAGGTCTGGATGATTGGTTAGATCCAGGAGATAAAATTCAAAGAAATTAGGCAGAGAGTTCAGAGAGAAAATCAATGTAGAGGTAAATGCAGTGAGTTCTATTTTTGAAGATTCTGAATGTGCTGTGTGTCTGCAACATCCTGGTGGACTTTGCAAGCAGGCAGTTACATACAGGTCTGATGCTTATGTATGTAGATAGTAAATGATACCTACTATTTACAGATCACTTAGTGAGATCAGGGACTCTACATTTCTAACTTCATCTAATGGCCAGAATGACCTTATGAAGCATAAATTATTATGATCAATTTTACAGATATAGAAGATCAGGTGTAAGTGTCACAGTTAGTTAGTTAATTGGGTCACACAGTTAGGAGTCAGGATTCAAACTCCAGGCAATCTGAGACCATAGCCTCTAATTGTACTAAAAATTTTATGCTGTGTCATCTAATTATAATACCATAGAGTAAAATTCATGAGTGGAGGTAATATTGTCCAAGATAAGGGTGAAAAGAAATTAGTGCTTTAAGAACTAAACATTTTATCACTTACAATAAATCTAAAAGTTCATCGCTTTTCACAAACATTTAAATACAGGGTGTCCCAAAAAATGTATACACACTTTAACAGCTGATAGCTGTTAAATGAAAATAAAATGTATTTTAATAAACACTGCCTTTATAATTATTCAAAATGTGTGTGTACATTTTTTGGGACACCCTATATATGATAAATAACTTATTTGCTTACAAATTTACTATGCTTGGTTAGGAAACTTGAAAGTATAAATTGTTCTTAAATTATAATTATATTAATTCAATACATTTCCCTTTTAATAATTTTTAGTCATGAAGTTAGGTATAATTAATTGTGATCATTTAATTTTGAACATTTTACATTCTTTTGTACAATCGTTGAATATTTACAATATCTAGAATCTCTTTGTTTTTGCCAATTAATGAAGAAAACTAATCTTAAGAACAAAGGAAACTAATAGTACTCAATGAAAAAAGTAAAACTTATGACAGTTCTAAGACTTGATAACTTTTATGGTGTTAAGTAATCTCGGTAGACTATCACTGTTAAGAAAGAAATCTCTTCCACCACTGTCTGCCAGCAACCCCACTGCCCCACCACACCTCCCACCATTCTTGTCTTTAGCAGTAAGGAAGTAAATGATTATTAAAAAAAAAAAAAAAATCCTTTACTGTAACTTTCCCATAGGATTATTATCTATGTCTACTTGTTTTCATTTCTGATTGTCACTATCAGGGCTTTTTGCTTGGTGCCCCACTTGAACTTGGGTTCTGAATCCCGGTGCTTTCCAGGGTCCAAGGTCCTCACTCTACCTTCTTGGCCTCCACTTTTATTCTCTGTACTAGGAATCTGTTTCGGTAATGTTAGATAGTTGCTGTTATATACAAAATGAGACACCTCTTAGGACCCTGACACTGTCGGCCTCCTGCCTGACCATTATCACCCACTTACACTGATGCTACCACCACCCACTTTTGACGGCCTGGCTAAAGCCCATTTAACATGATCTCTGGATGTTCTAACTGCATGACTCTTATAGCATAAGTAGGCCTCTGAGAAATATACTCACATATTTCTAGGTTCCCTCTTTCAGCATCAGCCTGCCATGGAGTTGGCTCTTGGCAAAAGATGTTCATATTTTTATTGTAATTGCTCTTACTGTGCAAGGACTATGATCACACAGTAGTGTGTCTATTATAGAAACTCTTTCTATTGACAGGAATTTCAGGAAGCATTTTGAAGAAGTGACTTCCAGGTGGCCAAATCATTGAATCTTTTTCATTTGCTTAAAATTCATAAAGCAAAATTTTCTTTCTTTTTTTTTTTGGTAAAAAAAAGAAAAAAGAAAGAAATGGCCTTAATAATTCACAGCTAGGCTCTCTTCTTTCCTAAAATTCAACTAAGTTATAATTAAGTTGCTACAATACTGATAACTACAAATAGAGTGTTAATCAGCAAAACCTTACTTAATACAACTCTCAACGTTCAGTTGGCTCCTTCTCTCTTCCTCTCAGTTGTGCCCATTAGACCCCTCAATAACTCATACTTAATCTTAAGCAGATTTAGAGGCTGTCTACTAATGTTGCTCAAGTAGCTGCTCAAATTACATTTTCTGAAGGAGCCCAGATCTAACTAAAATCACCTCCTATACCAGCCTTCCAATGTATCTATAATCACCATTAAGTAGTGTTGGGAACAAAAACCTATGACTTGGTGAGCTAATAGAGCTATGATTCATTTACATGAGTAACCACATTTATTTACCCCAATTACAACCTGTATCACTATAGCAAGAAGTACAGTCTTTCACTTATTTTTAAAATAAACAAATATTTATTGAATGATTATTGCTCATACTCTAAGCACTGTGTAGGCACTGATGATACATAAGAGAACATTACAACATAGATAAAATCTCTGTCCTCAATGAGTCTATGTTTTCATGTATACTAATGAGGAGAGAGAAGTAGTAGGTGGTGTATTAGTCAGAGTATAGGCTAGGTTTTGTTACAGAATAATATATCCCATAAACGTACTGGCTTTTGAAAACAACACTTCCTCTCACTTTCACTTCATGCCCTTTGAAGGCGAGAGTGAGGGCTCTGCTCCACATCTTTTCATCTGAGATTCAGGCTAATAGAGTAGCTACCATTTCATATATTACTGATCACTACAGCCCAGAGTGAAAAATCACCCTGGAAGGTCTTGCACGAGTAATTCAATGCCTTGGCCTAAAAGAGGTACTTTTTACTCTCAGCTCAATAACCAGAACTAGTCATGTGAACTTACTCAATCACAAGGAGGTGGATATGCCTGGGAGACAGAGAACTGAAAGTTTCTGAAGTTTTAATGACTTCCAGAGACATGCAAGTTCTGAGGTTGAGGAGGAGACGGGAAGAAGCCTTCAGTGTGCAGGGCTTCCTAGGTCCGCAGAACAACACCCTTGGAGCTTTGGGCATCCAAGATGGAATCTAAAAGCACAAAGCACTAGGAAAGGGGGTAAAGGAGCAGAGGTAGAGGGAGTTACTGTTATTGATTATCTACTTTGGTTCAGTTACTCTAAATTCATTAGATTGTTTAAACATTTAAATTTAAGGGATTGAGGAGGAAAACAAAATTTTTAACAGTGAACAAGAAGCTAGAGGCAATATTTAAAGGTAAACTAAGTTTAGAGCAATCTCATTTAGCAACAGAGTACCAGATATAACACAGTACATGCAAACTGATAGCTGTGACTGCTAACTTATCAAATGCATTCTTCAAGGTTTACCTGAATATTCTACCAGAGATCTAAGGAGAAACTATAAAAATGTAGCTCATGGAAATACCTGAAAGAACAAAGCTCACTCTGCCTCCACACGCACAGCTTTAACTCAGAAACATATTAGGGCTTCTTATGACTCCGTGTGACTTGCCTCCAGCCTTCCTTTAAATGTCAATATTCTATAAAAGTGTTGAGAAGAGAGGCATTCAACTTGGAGTGAGGCCAGAAGAGCTGTAGGTTTTCTTTCACTTTCTTTTTTTCTCTTTTTACTCGCTTTTGTCCCACACTTGGATTCCTACATTGCTTCTTCCTATGCCTTTCTGACATCTCCTTCCATTTACTCTTCTGGTATTGAAACGATAAAGCACTCCTTGGATTTCAGCTTGTAGTACTAGATTTCTTTATTTGTTTTTTCTTTTCATAAACTTTTTAACATGCATTGCCTTGTTCTGTCTTAGATTTATTTATTTATTTATTTATTTATTTTTAATATATCTTTATTGATTTCAGAGAGAGGAAAGGAGAGGGAGAGAGAGAGATAGAAACATCAATGATGAGAGTCATTGATCAAGCCCGCAACCCGGGCATGTGCCCTCACCGGGAATCGAACCCCAATCACCTGGATCCTAGGTCGATGCTCAACCGTTGAGCCACGCCTGGTCTGGCCTGTCTTAGATTTAAAGAGCACAGTAAAAAGTTAAAAGATACAGATGATGTTACCAAGTAAACACATTTGGAATAAAGAATGAATAAACTGATTGGTATACTAATGCTCAGCTAGCTCTAAGCACTTAAAAACCACTCCCTAAGTTAAGGCATTAATTTCAGCCCTGGTTAGGTTGTGTGTGGTTTTTGGAATTATTAAAAATCAGCCTTGTAAATTGGACAATTTTACACTGTCACAGGAACACTGTATTGAAAAGGAATAGAACGATGTCACAGGATCCCTGAAACGGAATGAATCTTTTGGAAGATAAACAGAATTGGTCAGCATGCTGTGAAATTACGTTTTCAGGGAAATCTGGAGGAAAATATATAATTACAGTCGGTAATTGTCAGAGATAATTTTGGAGGGTGAGTGGAAATGAACTAGGTTACAGATAACCCCAAACCACACATCGTTCAAATAAAATCAGTCAACTCTTACCTCAAAGTAGATAAGGCAGTTTGGAGATCAAACTTTGGATAAACCACAGCTGGGACCGGAGAAGATCTCATGTCCCAGTGAGGCTGAACAATTAGGTAATTATGAGATTGGAATTTAAGGACAGCTCTTCAAGGGGCAGGAGCTGAAGAGACAAACTTTGGGTAGGACTGTTAGTAGAGTAGGTCAAGTGTGCAAGATTGCATGACTGCAAACCTGGAGTCCTGTTCCCTAACCACAGGGGAGCTGATAACCGGGGCAAATGCCCCAGGGCTCAACTACATGCCCCCATAGGGGAAGTGACCTCATCCTAAATACACTGAACCCTAACCACCTCCATCTGAAAACAGGCCAATCCACAAACCCTTCACTCCATAAACCAGTTAATCCACCTTCAGATAATCAGGAATTAATTGTATGTGCACCTATGTGTGTCCAGTTTAATACTTAGTAATTAGAAGCAAAAGGAGCAGTTTTCATACTTGAAGGCCTAGAAATTCTATTTAGGATACAAGAGAAACATTTCTTGATCCTCATATTAATCCAAATGTGAAAATACAAATTGTATCGAAAAACATCACTACTGCTTTCTATACTCCCAAAGTTGAAAACTTTAAAGCCTTCTTAATTCCAAGTATTTAGGACACTTGTAGACATGAGAAATGTCCAGACCTATAGAGAATTTATGTACGATTTTATTTGAGCCAAACTGTTGCCAATGCCAGGAAGCAAGATCTCTAATGCTCAGGAGTATGACAGATTTGCAGTTTCTTTTATACATTTGGAATTAATGAGGTAACGTAAGGGCAATTAAATGAAGGTGGGAGAAAGCAAGGTGGGGATTGGATTACAGGATAGTAAACAAGATTATTTGCTCCCTGGAGGGTGGTTATGCCTTCAAAGGGTCTGAAAAAGAGGATTACTCTGATCTTTCAAAGGTTGGTTAACCTAGATGCATAAGAACAATGAACAGGGTTTGCTAAAGGCAAAAATAAACCATTTACTAAAGAAGTTATATGCTTGGGGCATGACTAGCAACCATGACCTGCTCAGTTAGGAATTTATGATCAGATCACACTGTGAGATTACTTTCAGTTAGATTTATTACAGTGCCCCTTTTTCCTTCCACAGTTATAACCCAAACTGACAAGTGCAACAGAAAATCATGTACTGAGCATATAGAATAAAAACTCTAAAGGAGTAATGAATCAAAGCTTTAGTTTCTAGAGCAAAGAACATGTCTTAAAAACAGATTTCATAATAAAGGGCAATTTGGTTGACATGCCAAAATTTCAGTCTTATTGCGAGTTTTTTCATTTGTGATAGGACAGTGAACTAGTTAGTATCAGCCAGTACTTTTCAGTTTCCTTTGCAGAAACCTTCTCTCCTTCTCTTACCTAACTCAAGATATCCCCCTGGGATATTTTAATCTACAACATAGGTTGTGAGCCAAATCCATGCCTCAAACTAAGAATAGTTTTTACAGTTTTACAATATTGTCAAGAATAAATGCTGTACAATAGAAATTGTATGTGAATCACAAGGTCTAAAGTATTTACTAACCAGCCCATTATAGAAAAAAATTCACTGACCTCTCTACTCTCAGATATTCTTAAGCTCCTCCCTCTTTTTCACCCCTCAAATCCAAATTAGTATCTGCCTCCTAATATCTCTGCCACAAGTCCTCTTTTCTCCTTTCCCTCTAAACCCCTTGCTAACCATCCTAGTTTATGGCGCCATTACCTCTTGCCTAATGGGATTCTCTGTGTCCAATCTCACCCTTCTCCAACTATCCACTATAATGTCACCAGAATAACCTTTTAAAGAGCAAAAGTCACCGTGTCCTTGTCAGTAAATCTTCTCTTAACATCCCAAGACCCCTGCACCATGTGTGCTTGCTTCTCCTAGTCCCTGCTCTTGTGTGGATATCTGTTCAACACACTTCACATAAAGGGTTTATTTGCAGATCAGCTTTCCCACTAACCTGTGAGCTCCCTTGAGGATGGATGCAACATAAGGTCTGCCACACAGAAGATGAGTGTCAGAAACTCACTGAATGAAGGAGTTTAATTCAGTGTTTTCTGAGGGAAGATTTTAATAGGATAGAAAAAGTTCCTGGGACCCTGAATAGGTATGTGCTACCAAGACAATGTTTGCCAAAGAGCAGTAGGACTAGGAGAGCTGAAAAACTGACTTCTCATCTGCGTTTCATGCTAATCTCTCTCTCATGAATGCATTTGAATACATAAAAATTTTTAAATGTTTAAATTATGCACAAGACTTAGCTGTGTACTTCACATGTTTTCCCACTTACTTCATTTTATAAAGTTGGCATATGTGCGAATATAGAACTGAAAATTGACAGAATTGGTGCATAGAATAAGAATTAAAGGAAAGCAGGAGGACAGAAGGAAGATAGAATAGTTTACCACTAGCTGCTACCCTGCTTCTAATTGCTTTTCTGTCACTCCAGAGGCAAGGCAAGCTTGGTTTTTTTTCAGCATATCTTTTTATTAGTCAGGATACACTTAGCTATGCTGCAATAAAAATTCACTCTGAAATCCCATGACCTTCCCTCGTGTTCCATGTTCATTTTTGGTCAGCACCCTGTTATCTAGTCAAGAAAATAGCAGACATTTACTCCTAAAATAGGTACCTTCTCTGGTTATCTAAGCAATAACTCTAACAATTCCCCATTTCTCCCGATTTCCCTGGAAGTACAATAGACCACAAATTAGAAATTAGAGCAATAGTTCGGGACCCTGAACACTTTTCTGTATTTGACAAAAACTAAGATAAGAGAGGGTGGGAATGGACTATTGGTAGCTGGGGAACCATAAGCTATATCTTTATACTTCCTCATGAGTGGGGACACAAAGAGGGGACCAGCACTTCACATTGCAAAGGTTTTATGTTCACCTTCTTAGAGCCTTTTTCTTTTCTGTTTTTTACGCCTGCCTTGGATATTTATCTTAGCATGCTCCCACCTACAAATATTGAGAAGGAGAAAGCCATATGTTGTCAATCATGGGCCTCTCGATCTTATTAAAGGACTCAATTAGAAAGACAAGTTTTTAATTTGTGTCAATGATCCTCTGTGCCCTGCCCTGCAAATGTAACAGTGGAATATGCTGGGTAAGGGGAAATTACCACAGTTTAGAAGAGCCCGTGTTGAAAGCATATATAAACATATTTGCTCTTATGGACTCTTAAATTATTGTTTCTCCTTAAAATTGTAAGGTTAATTCAGTACTTGCCTAGAGCCAGACTTCTGGCTAATCTTGCCTTCTGGAGAGAAAGGAACCAGAAGACCCTAGAAAACGGGTGAGTAGAGACTGTTAGCAACATAACCTAATTTCTGGAAAAAGGGTTTCCTTCCCCCAGAGAGGAAGAAGATCTTATACGAGAAAAGAGCATAATGTATTCCCGAGAAGCCCAAGTGCCGACCACCCGTCTGGTCTGTGGATGGAGTGAAGACACTTCCCTGCATGTTGTCATGTCTGGTTATGGAACTTTCGCCTTTATTCTCTGCCTGTGTCCATGGAGGGTAATCTTCCTGGGTAATCTCCTGCTGGTGAAAGTCTCCCCAGGAACTCTCCTCTGCCATTTCCTGGAGGTCTACCAAGGAGATTACAGGGTGCCTCATGTGTATCTGTAGTTTGGCCCTCAGGGCGTTGGCTTGCACAGTATGTTTCAAAATGTTGTTATTTGTTAGTGTTCAAAATTCGGAAGATTTCATATAAAATTCATGATGCTTAACTACGCTGGTAATATTGGGACTGCATTCTCCTTTGGCAACTTTTGGCTGGATCTGAGTACCAGCACCTTCCTTTAAAGAAGACAAGAGCTCCCAAACCCCCCAGTCTCTTTACTCCCATTGTCTTGTCAACAATGAGGATGGGCATTTAATGTCAGATTTGCTTTGATGTTTTCCTTGGACTTCCAGCCTGTTTTACTAATTTATTTCCTGCTTAACCCCTTCCGATATTTGACTGGGTGCTTCTGTAGAACCAAGTTTTAATCAAAGCATCAGAGTTAAGTAGGGTATTTTTGTATGTATTTTGCATAAAAGATCAGGGTATCAGTTTATAGGAGAGAAATCTGGAAAGCCGCTTGCCTTGTCTCAAGCCTAAACAAAAAACATCCTGAAGGTCTACATGTGGTCCAACCCACTGTGGAGTTAAGACCCAGCTAGTGTTCATTTGACAAAAAAATTTCCAAATGTGTTATCTGATTTATTATGGCCTTTGGTGGCTTGTAACAAAAATAAACATAATCTAAGATGACCTAACAAAAAAGGGAATTCTGTTGGCTCTATAACTGAAAAGTATAAGAGTCAGTCCATCTTTAGGTGTAGCTAGACCAGAGGCTCAAATGACACCATTAGATAAGACTTCTGTCTCCATCTTTTAGCTCTACTTTTAGTTCTACTCTCAGACAGCCACCCTGCCAGTCTCTGTGGCCAGGGCAATACCAGTCAGGCACCAGGCACAGGTCAGATGCTCCACCAGAAGTAAACGTGGAGTGTGTGGGGGGGTGTAATTCCCCAGATGGAAATCAAGATACTGTTGCCAGGAGAGGAGTGAATTAATGATGGATAACATCAGTAGCTTATTTCCACTATATATGGCCAACTAGTTAGAAAGCAAATTCCCACTGCCCAGATATTCTGATTCATGAGGTGTGGAGCGAGGCCCAGGAACCTTCTTACTTAATAAGATCCCCAGGGATTCTGATGCAAGAAGTTATTCATCCAAACTTCGTGAAACACTTTGAGAATGCAGTGTCTTAATACAACTAAAAATAAATTCGTAATTATATGTCAGGGACTGTAGTAAGTGTTTTACAGGCATTATTTCAAATAATCCTTAAGCAGCTCTATGAAGTAGGTACCATCATTTTCCTCATTTTAGATGAGGAAGGGAAGCTTCAGAAGTTCCCAGTGACACATAAATAGTCAGTGGGAGAGCCAGATTCAAACCCACAACTGTCTGACTCCAAAGTTAATGTTGTCACTACTCTGTTATAATTCCTGTATCCCTTCAGGTTTCTGGGCTTGCTGTAAAGGATGATTCATGAAGAAGAGTTTGATCTTGCCATTCTTTGACATGAAGAACACACAGCTCACTGATATATTTACCAGTGTGTGCCACTGTGTTAGGCAAAGTTATATCAAATATCAGTGTGTTGTTCCTACCCTGCTGTATGCTGCATGTGTCCTTCAGCGAGTTACACCAGCTTTCTGAACCTCAGTTTTCCTTTCTATAAAGGATTATCGATTGCAATTTATAAGGTTGACATATAGGAATTAAATGAATAAATTAAAATGCCAAGACCATTTCTCCCCTCAGTAAACACTGGGCATTTTCTTTCTTTCATCTGTGTGTTGAGTCATAAATGATCAGGTAACGATTTATTTTCCTTTATCACTTTGTTGCTGCTGTTGAGAAGTTTCACTGTGGGCCTCTCATGACCCTCAGCATGGGTTCCAACAATTTTGGCCACCCTGTAATCTTCGGAACATTTGTGATGCCCAGGACAGCTGGTATATCAGATTGAGAGATTTTCTGGGGATTGGAAAGAAAGGAAAAGATCAGTCTTTATTAAGTGCCTATTATGTACCAGGCATATTTTAGAAGATACTTTGCTATGTTTTAACAAGGCTACGTTGTGTAAATGAGGACTCTAAAGCTTGAAGAAGTTATCTGATCAAGGTCACTTTACCAGGCAAGTAAGGGATCCAGAATCTGAGTCCATGCCTCATCCTAGTGACTCCACAACCTGTGGGCTTCTCAACATGTGCTACCTCCTTGTGAAAGTGAAGCCAGCATCATGGATGTCAACTGTTCACCTGGTTGAATAGTTTACCTACTCTATCTGAACAGAGATTATTAGTGAAAACCTCAGTATTCTGACATATTAATGCTCACCACCAGAATAGAAAGAAATCATCAAGTGTGAAGAAGGAACACTGGAAATTTTACTGATGAGCCTTGCAATACTGGAGAAGTATTGATTAAGACAATGGTGAACACATCTCCTTTTAAATGCAGTCCTAGCTGACCTTTTTTGGCCCTAGAGTAAAAATTAGGAGTTCAAACTAATCAAATGCTAATGTAATAAATTCTCTACTAAGGAGAGCATCCCGTGGCCTTGAATACATATAAAGTTTTTCTCTTTCTTTTTTCTGAAAAGAAAAAATCTGAAATCCTCAGCAGGGTTAGACCAGGTTCTTATTAGAGAAACATAATAAATTTATGATGAAGATAGAACTTTTCAAAGTCGCCTTTCTCATTTGCTTTGCATTCAATTCCTTTAGAGGAATGGTGGAAAAAATCAATTGACTAAGAAGAAAAAAATCACTGCAGTTCCAGGACCTGATCAATTATCTAACAATATTAAGAAACTGAATATATTTTCTTATGCAATCCATATTATCTTTCTAAGTCAGTTATCATTGTTCTTTCTGAGGCTCGGGAAGAGGATTATTTGGATTCTTCTAAAAGTTCTTAGAATTCAGATATTCTACTCCTTCTCTTCATTGCCCATCAATATTCTGAAAGTGGCAATAATTCTATTTTGAGCCTATAGAAGCCATTCTCACTGTGCACCTGGAAGAAATACCAACATCCTTTTCAAATAATGAGTTTCAAATATTGATTCAAAAAATATTGCCATTCTTGTGAAATGCTAAAAGCTAGGAGTAAGTTATACATTCTCAAAACAACTAGAAATGAGCAAAGCTGTTATAGGATGGCAGAGACATCATGAGCACTAAGCTCTTTCTTTGCAGGCAGAGCTCATATTAAAAATATATATGTATTATTCATTAAAAATTATATATGTATCTTCCCAAAATTCTCCTGAAAAACAAGATTGTTTTCCCCTGGAAATGGAATTGTAAATGGCAATCCCCAGTGTGTAAATGCTGGAAGCTGGAAAGGGGGGAAAAGAAGTAAAAAAATGATCCCTTCTTAGGAACAAATCTACCTTTATACAAAGTTGTTATTTAGGCAAAGCTTTTCTTTGACATTACTATTTCTTTTGTTCATCTCCTCAACCACATCCCAGTTCCCCTCTGTCCAGACAGCTAGAGACTCTGTGCCCACATTCTACTAATTTGGGATCTTGCTCAGACTTGACCTGGGCCCCAATAACTCTGGGCTTAAGAACTCACCCACTTCAAAGACATAATCTTCATTCTTCTAATAAAAGCGATCTGTGGAACAGTATTCCTTTAACCTTCCTAAAAATATTTGCACCTTAAATCCAAACCAAACTCTAATAGAGTGATTCTCCTATGTTACCATGCTTAAGAACCACTTGGTGAGACTGTGGAAAATGCAGATTCCCAAGCCCCCCCCCCCCCCCGGCATTCTGATTCCATAGGTCCAAAAAAGGTTCCTGAAATTCACCTTTTCAACAAAGACCACAGATGCTCTGCAAACTACACTTTGAAAAAAACTATTTTCATTAATGAAAATAAAATAAAACATTTAAATAAAATAAAAGAAGAAGCCTCTCTCCCATGCTGTCTTCCTCCTGGCCCTGCACACCTCACCCCTGCCTTGTTTCTCCTCTTTAGGACATGGCACCCACACTTCCTAGCCAAGGACCCTGCCTCCCGAATCGCTAAGCTGTCCCTGCTTTACCCAGATTGTTCTTCTTTATGTCTTTCTGAAATCAAATGTAAAGAGACATGGGATGGATTTTTCCTCTTTGAAATCAAATCAAATTACTCCCACCACACATACATTCTACTCTTGAGGGCGATTGTACTTGGCAGTTGAAAAAAACTGGTATTCTAGTGTTTGGAAAAAGCGATTGAGAAAGCATGAAAGACCTTGTTTAGTGAATTGTTTTTAAAAGGTATTCAAGTATTGTTTATGCCTTTGTAACAATTTTTGTAAGCTACAGCTTATTTTAGATATTTTCCCCCATCTGCCTATACTGGGTTGAATAGTGTTCCCCAAAAATTCCTGTCTACCTGAAACCTCAGACTGAAACTTTATTTGAAAGCAAGGACTTTGCCAACTTAATAAGTTAAGATGAGATTATAGGTTTTAACATATTACAGTGGGCTCTAATCCAATGACTAATGTTCTAATAAGAAGACAAAATAGACAGAGATGAGCTGCAGACACAAAGGGAGAAGGCCATGCAGTGATGGAGGCAGTTATTAGCGATGCATCTGCAATAAAAAAAAGCCGCCAATTGCTGACAGTCCTTGAAGAGAGGAGACACAGGACGAACTTCTCCTCAGAGTCTCTATAAGGAGCCTACCATGCTAACACCTTGACTTTGGACTTCTGGCATCTAGAATTGCAAGAGAATAAATTTCTGTTGAGCCACTCAGTTTGTAGCCCTAGAAAACTAATATACTGCCTTTTCAGTCTTATCTCACTTTATTCTCTTACCCTTCTAATCTTCTTGGGAAGGGGCCTCTGCATCTTGCCTTCCTCTTTCACCCTCCTGGAAGGGCCTTCCCCTTTCTTTCAGCTGGTTCAAATCCAGGTAATCCCTGAAGGTCCAGTTCAAATTTAAGACTTTTCTATAACACCTTCCCTTATCACCCCAGCTCAAACTCAGATATTCAGATGTTTCTCTGAATATCAAGCACTATTTGAATAAACTATTTATTATGTAAACATGACTTAGTATAATGACACTCCTTGTTGACTTGAACTTCTAATTGAATCGCATATTGTTTAAATGTTATACACACACACACACACAGGGGTGGACAAAAGTAAGTTTACAATTGTGAATACATGAAACACAAACTTTATTCTTGTGTCATCTACAGTCAAGGTCTACAAGTATCTTTATGTTACCAAATGCAGCAAAAGTGCCTCAGTTTTCATAATTCTCAATCTCACTGGTTACCAAGTACTTTTTCTTTAAATCATTTTTTTTCTTCTAATTTTTCTGTTACTTGCTGATCCTAATTAGTCTCTTTTGATGACACCTGTTCTTTTACCTAAACTTACTTTTAAGTGTTGGCATGACCCAGGGCTCCCTTTGGGACCCTATTCTACTTATACTGTTCCCTTAGGTGATGTCATTCCCTTGATTTGCAAACATCTATGCACTGATGATGCCCAAATTTATAATACCAGCCCTGACTTCTTTCCTGTGCCCCAGGTTCAAAAACTCTATGCTTCCTCAGTTAACCCTCTGGTCAACATCACTGTCTGGAGAAGATTTTAGACATGGAAAAGAAAGAAGCTCACTATCCTGACGTTTCTGTGGTTGGAAGTGGCATCAAAGGTATTTTTGCTTTTATTGCTCTAATCATCACCTAGGATATTTGTTTGCAACTAGGGTGTATAAGAAAATTGTGAGTCCACAAAATTGTTGTTTTAATAATTAGGGAAATCTTCACATATATGCATAACATATTGAGATTTTATGCAACATTGCATAATTTAAAAATATTTCGATCCAATTCAGCTTTCTAAAAATCTATGTGATAGCTAAACAAAATAATCCAATTTTGATCTCCACTTCAGAATAAAATCTAAACCCCTTTTAAAAGCCCTCAATGTTATCAAATACAGCTCTTGCTCCCCACTCTCCCAACCCATATTCTGGCTACGGTGCCCTTTTTATTTCTTGAATGTCATCTTCTACTCAGGACATTGGCACTTGCTTTCCCTCTAACTGGCATACACTTTTCCCCCTGATCTGGTATGACTGGCTCCTCAATGTTCAGCTCTCAACCCAAATGTAATCCCTTCATCAAGGCTTTTCCTGACCCTTACCCCAAAAGAAGCCCCAATTACTCTGTATTGTGTGACTTTTGCTCACTTCCTTTACAGAATTTACCATAATCTGTATTATTTTTAATTTTGTGCTTATGTTCCACCCTCTTCTGTCACTATTACAACGTGAGCTTGAGAATAATAGGTTTCTTGTCTGCCTTACTCACTACTGTATCTTAGCACTTACACCAGTGTCTGGCTCACAGCTGGTCCTCATAATTAATTTGTTCAATTAATTTGTATTACTAAGCACATATGCCAGAATTTGAACTTGAGTTGAACTTGACTCTAGAGCCCAAACTCTAAAATACTCCATTTGACTAACAAGTCATCTGAAGCGAGTGGCAGTGGATAATGAAGATGACATTTGACATAAGCCAATGAAGATTTTTTGGTAAAAATATGAATGATTTAGACATAGACAAAACTTAAAGGAAAACATTCCAGACCAGATGAACACACAAAACTAGAAATAAGCTAGATTTATGAGGTGAATGACCAAGAAAGCTTAATTATTAGCTTGACTATAATTGTAATGGAATTGATATTAAACAGACACAATATAACACTTTGGTGAAAAAGTTGAATTTAATCCTAGTTTTTTTCTAGTTTCCACGACAAATTTAAGTTTCATTTGGAGCTGATGGATGCACTTATACATTTAAGTGTATGTGTGTGTTCAGGACAAAGATACTATAGGCAAACTACAGACTCAGGTTCGAATCTATTTCAAGGAGTAAGATAGTAGCTGCTGGCTGCTACCAATTAGTGCCAAAAAATTGTTTAAAACCCAGTAACTGGGAATCTTCCTCTTTATTCATGTTTGCTTTGAGTTATGCCATTATATTAAGCATGGTTGATACCTGGTAGAAAGAGCGGTGGAGACTGGAGGCAAGGTTCAAGGTCAAGGTTTGAGCAAATAAAATGTTTTATTTTTCCAATAAATTGAATTAAACATTCTCCAAAATGTTTCAGCTTATTTGTTTCATCTTGTTTCTGACAGTATACACTTTCATTTTGAAGACTAGTGTTGTTAAATAAGAAAGCCTAAATACTATATAAGAAAAAGTATTATTCACCTCACTCAAATGCTTACAAAAATAAACTTAGCTATACAACCCATGATTCACAAATGAAGCCAACTACAAACTATACCTCCCACTCAGAGATAATGAAGCATGAAATGGCACTTTAGAATTAAAATTACATTGAGAGAAATTGCCTTTCTAAACTCAAGAAAGAAAATAGTATTGACATGTTGAGTAAAACTACATAGAGTAGCCCTGACCCGGTAGCTCAGTTGATTAGAGTGTTGTCCCTATACACCAAGGTTGTGGGTTCGATCCCAGTCAAGTCACATACAAGAATCAACCAATAACTGCGTAAATAAGTGGAACAACAAGTTGGTGTTTCTCTCTGCATGTCTCTCTCTGTCTCTGTCTCTCTTCTTAATCTCTCTCTAAAATCAATGTTGAAATAAAATTTTCAAAAAACTACATACAGTACACTTTCATATGTTATTAGCCAATAATAGTATGTTGTTTGTAGGGGTTATTTATTTTCCATTTTATGCGAGTCTTTGCTTTTCCTAAAAATGTTACAATATTTCCTAATAATTTTCTATGGGAACAATTTATTGATAAATTTGATTTAAAATCATTTTCAGAAATAAATATATCTGGGTCTATAGTTTTATTACATCAAGTAGCTATTGTGGCCAAATTCTAAATGTACATTCCTTTGAGTTACCTTCATAAAAATTTCATATATCTCTGCTTCTTGAATTGTCATGTGTTTTTATGTCAACTGAGTTTATTTACTAGCCTATCAATAACCTGAAACTTCAGCTGCTCCTTAACTTTTTCCAAATATTGAAGAAATTTACTCATGATCCAATTGATAAATAATTCACATATGCAAAGCCCAAATGACTCTTCATACTACTGTCTGATCTTAAGTGATTCAAGAAAGAAAGAATAGCATCTTTATTCAAATATTTTATTTAGCTCCTAAGTATGTCATATTATGCCTACAAACTAATTTTATTCTTATTTTTCTTGATTTTGGTGTTATAATTATATAAAAGTTACATATACCTACTCATGAATTTTGCTAATTTTTTTTAATTGCATGAGAATAATGTATTTTGTATAGCAGGATATAAAAAATTAATAGTGATTTTATTTTTCTCCCTAAATAACAGGAAATGTTTCCAATTATTTTTTAGAGCAGGACATTTGGTACAGATAATGTTGCTATAGCAACTTTAGAACAGGCTTAATTTGGGCCACAGTGAGTGCACCCACTTGTTTTAAATTCATCATTCAGTCTAATCTAGCATTTACATGAAGAGCTGCCTCTACAAACACTGCAGCAGGAGTGCCTGTTTGGAAAGTTGTTTAGGGATACTATGCCTCAAATTTCCACCTGCATTCATGGCATTTATTAACAGTTTATATCACAGTCCCAAGAGCTATAATGTTTATTGAGAAAAAATAGAGCCTTGCTCCAATTTCGTTCAAGATTAAAAGCTTTGAAAATCAAACCTTAACAGAACTCTGAAAATATTTTGACATTAAAATACACTTTACCTTCTAATGTTAAGCCTTACAAAATCTTGGAAAGGAAATATTTACTGTGCTTGCCTGAAGAAAGATATTTTAGCTTATTCTACGTTAGCTTATTTCTACTGTAATGATACCATGTACCTATAAGAATCTTGAAAGTGTTATACATGTTTAGGATCAAGATGGTTTCAGATGAGGATACATGGCTTCCCAATTCTAGGAAAGCATGCTACATGTGCAGTGGTGTTTAGGTTTCAGTCTCACAAAGGCTAAACTCTTTTTTTTAATTGAATTTATTGGGGTGGCATTGGTTAATAAAATTATATAGGTTTCAGAGGCAAAGACTAAAATCTTTAATTTATGATTCACTCTGTGAATCAGGTAAGATTCACTCTGTTACAACTGAGGCATTGCTTTTGAGGCAGCAGTATCTTCACACGCTTTTACTTCTGCCTAGAATTCATTTCCTACCTCCTGATATTAGGGTCCACTCAGCCACTAGGCCCTCTACCCCGCCGTCCCTGATTGGCACTGCAGAGCGGCCTCCTTCCCAGCACTCTGGCTCTAGGGTGGGCTCTGCCACTTCACGCACTTCTTTGCGTATTTCTCACTACTAGGCAGAGTTCCATGAGGAACACCTGCTTAAACTTGGTGTCTCCTTCCCCCCAAAGCAAAACAAACTCAACAAACATTTGTTTTAATGAAGCAACACATAGCTATTGACCACCTACTATGAATCATAATAAGTGTTACAGACTTGCTATTTTCATTTGGGGAAGCAGGAAAACATATTATTATATATATAATATATAATATATCATGTATCATATATATAATATATTATGTATCAGGTATTTGTTGTATGCTATATGTTGTATGCTATGTGTTGTATGTTATATGTTATATGTTATGTGTTACATGTTATATATATCCTGAAATGACACCTGGGAGTACAAGGCAATGAATGTCGCCTGTAAAATGACTAAAATCAACAATAGGAAAAATAAGCTGTATAAGAGTTTAAGAGACAGTCAACTAGAAAGATGAGAGAAGATTTTAAGGAAACAGGAAGACTTTAGCTAAATCATAAGTACAATTGGGAATTGGGAACTAGCCAGAGAGTATGAATGTTTTTTTCAGAGAAGTGGAAGCAAAAAGCAGTGGAAACAGGATAACTAATCCAGGGACAGCAGATATACAAATGTGGCTGAGCCTGAAACTATCCAAAGGAGAGGGACTCCTTACATTCCAAGAGAATGGTTAAGATGAGGTACCTTAAAAAAATGACTGTGCAAATTATGTAGAAATATTTAAAATTATAGACTATAATGTTCTAGTGTCCAGACCTAGAATTAGTTCTGATATTTATAATTATTACTTTTCTCTCAGAGCATTTTTAGAACAACAATACATAAAAGAGTCATGACAAAGTAAAATATGAAATACTAAATTCTTTTTCAAATCTTCTATTTTCCTATAAAACTGTCTTTAATAAACACTTCACACAACACAGAAATGCAATGAAAGGGTATAATATAAGAAAGGTAAATTTAGTTGATATTTCACCTGCTCTGAACTACTAGTTCCATACTTTTAATTTCAATCTTTATTCTCTTCATTGACATGACAGAAATACCTAAAACAGAAACAGAAAAAAAAGAAGAAAAAAAAAACTACATAGAAAAACACTGAGCTAAAGATAGAGAAAAGATTTGAAAGTCGTCTTCATGGTTCAAGGAATATAACCAAAGAAGGCTCTTAAACTTTGCATTATATAAGTATTACGTCCAAGACAATAAGTTTTCTAGAAAAAAGAGAATAGGTATTGACATTTTTATCTAAAGTAGTCATTATATATGCTCAAAAGAACTAGCAAGCAGGTAAAATGTAAAAGAAATCATTAAAAGAAAAATGTGTGGGAGACTGTAAATTTAATTTAATGAGAGGTCAAGACATGCAACTTTGCATAAAAGACTAATTCTGAGGAGAAACTTTAAATAAACACCACATGGGAGCCAACTATTACAGTAAGTGAAGACTAGATTTAGAAAACAGTAAGGAATCCAGGTGTAGACGTGACAAATGCAGCAAATATAAAACCCTTATGTTAACCTTTAAATCGGTGACCTGGGCGGCTGAACCACACTATGCTGGGTATGGAAAGCATAAATAAAATAATATAAAAAACCATGCCCTGAATTACAAAATATTACGATTCAGAATCAAGACTTGCTAGTCTGTTGCCAGCAATAAGAAAAAGGTAAGAAACTTGGTTTTAATACCATGATATTAAATCAATCATGAGAAGTAGGGGCAATATAAAATGGGATGGATAATTTATACTTTTGCCTCCTAAGAGCACTGAGGATTAATGAGATGACAACCGTTTCAGCTGATACAAAAGGAAGGCGATGAAGCTTCAATGGAAAAATGTCTTTATTAATGAGGAAATATGTTTTGTTTGAACATTAAAAATGCTAAGCTTGGAGTTTCCCATACCAGATCCCTAGCAAAATGGTCTTGCTTTTATTTTAGGGGCTTACACTTCTATTTGAAAAGTTAATCACAGGTCAGGATTCCACAGAGAACAGATCCTGCCTCATCTCCCTTGTACATTATTTATTGTCTCACATCAATTAGAGTCATGAATTAGAGCCCTAGCCTCCTTATTTGATAATAAAACTAGAATGTGATATATAGAACAGATAATAATAGTAGAGCATATATTCATCACTTACCGTACTCCAGGCTCTGTGCTAAACATGTTCAATACTAGCAAATGCATGTGCAGTACTGTACCTCACGTGATCCTCAGTGTGATTGCGCTCTTCATCCATTCATTGCCTCTCAGCTCCAAATCTACCTTCATTTCCCTGTTCTGAAAAAATAAAGCTCAACCCTTTCAATATTTTTCTTTGCAAAGTTGCACAAAGTTTTGCTTTGTCTGTAGAGGGCGTTGGAGAAAGGGATGCTTCTCTTCCTGGGTGTGGCGTCCTCCCCTTGCCAGGCTTCTGCACCTGGCTCCTGCTACCTGCAGCACCTAGCAGCAGCAGAAACTTTGCCCTGCACCCTGTCAGTCAGACAGCTTGGCAGCCCAGCACCACAAGGCAAGCACCTCCTTACCGTGGCTTCCCCTGGTACCTTCTTGGGCCACTCTGCACCGAGCACATTCCCTGGTCCTTCCCTGGGTCCCCTGTCCCGGCCTTCAGGCAGTGCTGTTCCTTATTAACTGCTGCTGTTGCATTCGGTAGAGTTCTCTTTACTTATGAGCCAGCCCTCCGTTACCCCCGCCCTCCTGTTCAAGCTAGTAATTGTTTTTGTTAAACTTACTCTGTTCAAGTCACTGTGAGGTTTCTGTCTCCTGCTTGGAGCCTGACTGACATGGTATCTGTGAGATAGCAATTACTAAGTCCATCTTATTGAGAGAATGACTTTTCCAATCTCAAATAGCTAATAACTGGAAGAATTGGGATTCAAATCTTGTGTTTTCTAACTTCACAGCTCAAGTACTTAAACCATTTATGACCAGGTATAATTAAAAGTAGTGCTTCCTTTTATTCTTAAAAGTGTCCCAGTTTGATGAATTACATGGCCACTCTAATTAGACCATTTCTCATTTTGTTTAAACCAGCCCTGCTCAACCCTTTTACCTGGTGATGCAGATGAGAATAAGTCCCATGCGTGTCGAACTCTGTCCTGTTCCTTTAATCCCTTTCTCTCACTCTAGAAAGCACATGCCGAGAGAAAACCAAGAAATGTTATTATGGAGATAACCTTCATAATAACCCTCTAATTTATTATAAAGGCAACTCTTCCACGTATTTTGGTACTTTGTCTACTATCAGTTATTAATTACTCATGATGCCTTACAGCTGATTGAGACACTGTAGGTGTTAAAAAACTGGTTATTCTACCCAATTCACAAAGGAAATATCTTCATATGTGAGCTAAAGCTTCTCAATGGCTTATACAATATACAATTATTATGTATAATATACAAATTATTAACATCTGATGCATGTTTTATTAATATGCAAAGCATATTACTTTATCAATATACTTTTTAAAAGAGCTGATTATTCCAAGGGTGCCAGGGGACGTCTCATTCAGGATAATTGCTTTGATGCTTTATCATTATACTGAATAGTAACGTTTTACATGTAAACAGCTCAGAGTAGGGTCTCTGGATAGCAAAGACACACACAAAACTGTACATCTCACTGAGAACATCCTACAAAAAGTTTTTTTTTTAAATGTGACATGACCTTGCCTTTACATCTTCAGATAAACTACTAAATAATTTCCCCAATAAATCAGGAATAAAGATTCCTTATTAATATGCTAAGAATTTCCATAGTTTTCCAAGGGTTATAAAATGCAGTTTTTGCTAGCTTTGTATCTGATGGCAAGGACTTGAACACCATTGAAGTTGTAGTTCTCCCCAAAGTTTAGAAACCAGAAGATTCAGAAGAGAGATCGAATGTATGGTAATTTGGGAATGAGAAGGTGGCACATCTTAGATGCTCAATAACTCAATAGCAAATAAATGCATTGAGTGAATAGATCAATACTGTTTCTTCATACAAGCATCTGCAGTTACCCAATATGCTAATGAGATATGGTGATTTATAATATCTATTTGGTCTCAGTCTGATTTCTGGCACAGAGCTTCTAAAACCCTTGGAATGTCCTAAGTGATGAGAGAGAAAAAAAAGTGTCTCTAGAAATGTTAATAACCTAAGGATGGGAGTTGGTTGCCAAAAGATCTAATCCTGTGATAAGAGGATTGGAACTAACTCCCTCCTAAAAGGGAGAGAGCCTGGAGATTACATCAGTTGCCATTGGCCAGTGACTCAATCTTGACTGTACAGTGAAGCCTCCATGAAAACCCAAAAGGACAGGGCTTGGAGAGCTTCCAAGCTGTTGAGCACTTGGAGATTCAAGGAGGGTGGTTCACCTAGAGAGGGCATGGGAGCTTCTGACCCTTTCCCCATCCCTTTTCCTATGCATTTTTTCAGCTGCCTGATCCTGAGTTATATCTTTTTATAATAAACTGGTGACCTAGTAAATAACACGTTTCTCTGAATGTGTGAGCTGCTCTAACAAACTAACTGAACCCAAGTAGAGGCATTATGGGAAGCTCTGATTTATAGCTAGTTGGTCAGAATTGCAGGTAACAACCTGGATTTGCAACTGGCATCTGTAACGAGTTGCCAAGGAGGAGGTCCTTAGAACCTACAACCTATAGCTGGTGGATCAGAAGCACAGGTCAGAAGTCTGTGCTTGCGATTGACACCTGCAGTGGGGGCAGGCAGTCTGCATGACTGACCCTTACTCTGTGGAATCCAATGCTATCTGCAGGTAGATAGTGTCCAAGAATTGCTTGCTGGTGGGGAAGCTCCTGTTCCCTCCATGTTGAAAATGAATCTCAGAACACTAACAATAGCTTACCTCAATATCGTGTAGCCTAAGCATCTAAAATGTGCCAGGCATTGACAATTTCAGATTCCCACTTAAAGTTGGGAGAAACACTGTAAGAATCCAACCTTGTCATCTTAAGGGTTATGTGGCCCATGTGTTTGAGTGGGTATAAAAGACTGACACTGGCCCTGCTTCACCAAGAGTCTCCGTCGGGCGAGCAGCTGTGACCCATCACTCTTCGAGGCTTTGCCTACAGGCTTCTCAACAGAGCCTGGACTTATGTGAGCCTCCACATCTGCTTGCTGCATTCCAGGGAGATCTGCCTCCCTTAAGATAGTTATTATCTATCACAGAGGCAGCAAATGCCCAACAGCCACAGAATACTAATGAATGCTGTAGACACAGGTTCAGGAAAGATTGCGGAGATTGTTTAAACTGCTCGCTTGGGTTTCCGTTGATTGCTTCTAGAAATAAAATGTTGTTCTTGTGATTATTTAGAATCATTTGGCAATTTGGATTCTCTCCAGATATTCCAGATATTCTCTACTCTTTCCTAGAGTCACAGAACCATTGATGGATCGACTATTACTTGAATGCTTAGCACTGTGTCTAGAGTTGGCAAGCTCCAGTTCTCAGCTAGAATATTCATTTGAAAAATACTTTGCACATCTCTCCACGGTGAATATTCATGCTGATTACAATGTGAGAGTTTTCTTCTATGGTTATGCAACCTCATTTTAGTAATATGTGTTTTTGAACACAGCCATAATATACTCATAATAAAAACAAATATACACGCAGTGACAATATTTATATGCACCTTTTAGAGATAGTTGTTTCTGGTGGAGTGTTTGTTCATATAGATCTTTGCATATTTAAAGCCATTATTTCTGAAAATTACAATCAACAGCTTTTTAAAAGAAAATTGGAAATCCATGCTATAGACTGTTTAGAGAGTAATACATTTAGCTTCTTAACAAGAGCTACAGGCTTTATACAGGCACTTGAAAGGTGTTAAAATGAAACCTTAGCTGGATTGGATTTTTTTGGAAAAAAGCTATCTACCTTTTATTTCTCTGTAAATTAATGGATACTTTTTGATGATAGAAGAAATAAGACTAGGGAGACTGGTGTATGCACTTCCCTTCTGTCACACTTTTACCACAGTGACCAGAAAGTAACCTGCAGCCCATCTTTGACCCTCAGCCTGACATTCAGGCAGTACCAGTTTCTGTTTGTTCAGTTATTTCAGTGTCAAAGCCATGCCTGGATGCTTTAAGCCTTTCAGCTGGTATTAAGGTGCAGGGAAGGGATAAAGGAAAAATTTTAAAGTGTATAATATCAATAACACTGGTATGGTGTTGGGGGCTCTAAGGTGTGAATACTTAAGCTGTTAAAGAAACTGAAAAAAGCAGCAAGCCATTGTTAAATAATAAAAACTTTCAGTAATTACTAGCCCCACTGTAGCAGGCAAAATACTCTGCATGTCATTATATCTCCTGTGATCCATCCATCTCCCATGCAACAGAGATTAATACTGCAATACCACAGAAGGAAAATGTGATTACACCAGATTTTATTGTAATACCATTATAGATTTGTTGCCATAATAATGTAGGATGCACATTGCTTTACTTCAGTAAGTTTTTATTTTTCTACAGTTCCCCCTAGAGATTTGAGAGCCTATATGTCTATAAAATTGCAACCCGGAGTCTCCAATTGGAAAGCCTATCTATTGTTCTAAAGTTACCTTTAATTTGACTATATAGGTAGGCATAAACTATCATAGTAATAGAGCATATATCCTTTGTACTATAAATTTTCCATCATTGGGCTCCTGTCTTAAGTGTACCTTAATATTTAAGGTATATCTATACACACAGTTTTTTTCCTCCATTTTAGTCATTTTTATTCGTGGGATAAAATGGATCCTGCAGTGTTATAGTTTTCAAATTTAAACGACCAAAATGCAATGATGCCAGCCTTCCTCACACTATTCTCTTTAAAATAGAAAACATGTTTTGGCCAGTTTTATTAAAAGGAAACAAAAAAGCTTCTACTTTTTAAATAGAGCTTTCCACCTTCCCATTGTTGACTGCCATTTAAAAGATACATTTAACTCCCATATGTTTGCCTGTTCCTTTGTCAATACTAATATTTTAATACCATCAGATTTCACTGTAAATTGTTACTTATGATGTGGAGTCAGATGTCTCCCGAATATTACATTTTGTGCAATAAAAACCTTTTGTAAAACAAATAGTATGAGGATATTATGCTCTTGTGTTCAAAACACACTTTGCTAGCATCCCCCTCTCCCTCGGCCACTTCCTCAGCTGCCGTGGCCTTGTATGCTGCCTACATGGAACCAGTTTCCAAGTTCATATCTCTAGCTCAGATCTCTTCTCTGAGTTCAGACTCTTCTAGTCAACTGTCTAAATAACAGATATCTCAAAGGCATCTCAAATTTCACACGTTCAAACTGAAGCTCTAGGTTTCCCTTCAACCGTGCTCCTCTTTCGCATCTCAATAAACACTATGGCTCTGCACCCAGCAGTTTACACCAGGATGCAAGGGAGCGCCCTGCCCTCCTTACCCACTCCCAGGCCGCCAACGCCTTCTGATGCATCTGGCCCCCAAGCACGGGGGTGGGCAAAGGAAGTTTACAGTTGGTCGTATGAAAAAACATATAATGCAAGAATAAATAATAATACAAGAATAAGCTCTGGGTTTGGGGTACTCACAACTGTAAACCTGCTTTTGTCCCACACTGTATATTCCAAATTCATCCGCCCCCCTCCTCACCACTCCTACTGCCCTGCCTTGGCCACCACCTAACTGCTCTCCCAGTGTCCATTTTTCGTGTCCTCTTATCCATTCCCCACATACAAAACAAAATATCCTTTTAAAATATAATTTAGATTATATCCTTTTATATTAAAGTGAAAAACCCTTGATGTTATATTTAAAATCAAATCTAAACTTTGTATTCTGGTTTACAAAGCCTGACCCCTGCCCACCTGGGCGTCATTACCTCCTGTTGTCTTTCCTCTGCTGGCTGGGCACCAGACACACCTACACTCCCTGCTCAGGGGCTGTGACTTATATAATGCAGCATCACCTCTGAAGTCATCCGATAATGCATTTGTATCTAATAATTAATGCATAGGAAATACAGGAGACACCACAGGAATGCAACGAGCACAACCCAGACAGTGGGAAATTCTATAAGAGAAGTACTTGGGGTTTTTTGAACAAACAAATATAAGAAAAGAGAGAGAGAGAGAGATGGAATCTATAGACTTAAAGAGACTAAATATACCTGATGAAAAATTGTAATGTATGAAATTATTTTTATCTTGATTCAAACAAACAAAATGCATAGAGCAAAAAATGTAGTCACATGAGATGATAACCAGAGAAATGTGAATACTAACTGGGTATTTTATCATTGAATTATTGTTCATTTTTTATATTTGTGATAATGATATTTTGGTTACTTTTTTTGTTTTATTCTGTTTTGGTTTGGTTTCTTTAAAGAACCCTGCACATTTTTCATTGCCAAAAAAATGCAAGTACTCTAAATAACTTCCCTCCTGTGGCTAGCTAATGAAATGGCTACTTTTCTTAAATTGCTGTATAGGAACACTGGTTTAGAAAACTTTTTCCAACTATTGCCATCACTTTGAACATTTAGCACAATCTGATCTTCATAATAAACTTCATAGTTACAACATATAACTGTGGTTCATGTTCTTCGCAAAACAAACAACCAACCAACCTCAGATACTATAGGAAATTCCTAGGAGTCAAAAGAAGCATTTTTTTTTCTTCTATGGAACCCACACCTCTTGGCCTTGCCCTGTTTTCACCTCCTGCAGTAACTCATCTCCACTGTCAGACCCAGAAGGGCTAACACCAAAACACAAAGATTTAATGCTGAGATGACTATGAGCAGTGGATGGTTGTGGTGTCACCTTGCAAATAATGAGCAGAGAAAAATCCATAATATCTGAGGGTAGACCAAATTGCCCATTGGAATGTAAGAAAATCAGTGTACATACTGAAATAGGGTGTTTATAAACAGGAAGGAAGTTAGAACAGGTGTTGAGAAACTTAGTTTAGCTGAGTAATAAGAAAGGAAGCCAGGTTAAAGAAGAGAGAAACAGATGAGTAGGAGTCAAGAGAAACAGATGGGGCAGGAGTTGAGCAGTAAGCAATGTTGAATAACCAGAACAGGAACAGTGTCAGAACTAGAATCAAGAAAATTACAGGAACCAGTTCACTGAAAAAGCAATGGACATCGGAGTCTAACAGGCTTGTTACGAAACACACACACACACACACACACACACACACACACACACACACACACCCTCTTCCCTGGAGGCACAGGGCACTTTTTTAAGTATTAGCCAGAGGCTTCACTTGCCTTAAAAGACCTTCATTTTTGGGTAGCCATTATACATTTTTTGCTACACACACAATTATGCACCATTCATTATACCTGTTGGCTGTGGGAAAACTTACTAGCACCATATTATAGAGTTTAGGTAAGGATTAAATACAATTAAGCACTCAAAGCACTTGGCACAGTGCTCCTTAAAAGTTAGTTTCAAGATAATAACTTAACTGATGTTGAAGGCAGGTCGTGTATGTAAATTATATCTTATTGAAGGAGGTCACTAAATCGTTTTCCATTCCTAAATCATTTCTACTCCATTAAGGTCTTTACACTTATTTCTCCTTGACATCTCTGCTGACACGGCCTTAGTTTAAGTCAGTGGTTCTCAAAGTGTAATTCAGGGATCCCTGGGGGGTCTCCAAGGCTCTTTCAAGGAGACTGTGAGGTCAAGACAATTTCATAATAATATTAAGATATTATTTGCCTATTTCACTCTCACCTTATCCCAAATATTCTGCACACTTTTCCATAAACTACGTGATATGTGGTGACATCATTACTCTGATGACTGATAGAATATGTGTTTGTATGTTCTTGTGCTTTAACATTTTCTCATTTTTTGTTTCTAATATGGTATATATTGGTATGTATAGCCCATATAACCATAAGCTCTTTGAGATCCTCAATAATTTCAAAAAGCAAAAAGAGATCCCAAAACCAAAGAGATTGAGAACTGCTGCTTTAAGCCATCACCTATTGCCTCAACTTTTACAGCTGCCTCCTAATATATCTCTATCTTTTTCTAATTTCTCCCAAGTGCTCAATCAAAAATGAAAATCTGATTATATTGCATCTCTGTTTAAAGTTTATATATCTCTAATAACCTATAAGATGGGAAACTGGCATAGCTTTTGATTTCACCTAGGACTGAATTTGAATTCAATAATGTCTGACTCTGCTAATTGTTTTCCAATAACCGTTTCTCTTTTCTTTATTTTGGTAATATAACCCCTGAGTTTTAGCTTAGCACATGGCGTTGCCACTAGAAATTACTTGTCTTGAAGATGTGTGTGGTCCTATGATGGGCATTGGGAGATGAGCAGAAGTGATATATATGCAATTTCTGGGTCAAATTGTCTAAAAAAAGAAGCTGGCTGACTTCCACTTCTTTCTGCTTTCCTGCAAGCTTCAAAGGGAGCCAGAGGGTGCTGAGCCAGCCAGCTTTAGCCGTATGGATAAAGACCATACTTACCTACTTGAGAGTGTCTGCCTAAGTCTATATTGTTTCACGGAAAAAAATTAGCTTCTATCTTGAGTTCATTTTGACCAAGCAGGCAAAGACTTGGGCTTAACCTCAACTAAGCGCCTACCTGACCTAAACCTCTGAGGCAAACTTGTATAAAAGGCTCTTTCTAGATATTTTTAGGTTCCTACATTGAGTTCTCATTAATCTAGGCCTGCTCTGAGCAATCTTTCATTTTTTATTTATTCTTTCTGTTAATATTAATGAAGTATGCCAGGCACTGTGCACAATCGTATAACATATTTAGCCCCCAGTCAATGCATCCGTCAACCCCATGGGATCCAGAATGAAGAAAACCGTGTCCTGATAGTTAAGCAGAGCAAAGTGACACTTGTTGAGGTCCTGCTGCTTGTGGACAGACCCAGAAACCACGTGACTGGGCTAGTGGCTGTTGATCCTCAATAAGCCATAGAGTTTCAGATTTATTAGAGGGGGACAATGATGAAAAAAGTCAGCACTGGTCCCTGGCTCAGTATTTGAAGTACAGAGTGGGGTCTGTGCAAAGAGGATGTGTGTGTGACTAAAAATATTTTCCATCAAGCCTGGGCTATTCTAGAACCCAGAGCAAGACTGGATGTGCCAGTAGAAGACGAATGAGCCAAGCTCATCAAGAGCTGGTGAGGCCAAATAAGGAGCAATGCTTGTGTAATAACAGAGGATATATATGGAATGCTGGGATTATATCTTTCATAGATATACTTTTCTATGTGAAAAAAGCACATACTTTCCCATTCCCCCCCCCTTTTTTTTTTTAAGATTGAATTTTGGCTGTTTTGGGGGCTTGACGGTTATTATTATATTTTTACTGAAAAATAATTTTTAATTTTATATTGTTTTTAGGTCAAATCATATGAAATTTCTTCTGTGTGGATCAAACACGGAGTTAAAGGCTTACACAACCAGACTGAAAGTCAGGAAGGTCTCTCTTCGGAAATTTCAATATGCAAGAATTGTAGATAAGTTGCCGCCAAAGTTCTCAGATAGTTGCAGCATCAAAGTGGCTGAAACTCAGGATTAGTCAAAATGCCAAAGGTAAAGCCTCACCCCTACATCTACCTAAGGTCTGTCTAGACACAGCTTTTCTTCTCTTCCTCCTCATGGATCTCATGCAAGGGCCTCTCAATGGTAGGTTCAAGCTAGAATCCTGCTGGTAAGGGAATCTGTGGACTTTAGTTTCTAGGTTTCATACCCTGTGGTGCAGTGGGGGAACCTAGAAGAGCTTTAGCCTGTGTTAATATTATTTTTATTAGACTATGGGTAGAGTTTCTGGAGTAGAACAAATAAGAGTTCAAAGCAGAAAGAGAAGGTAGAGGAGGAGAGTGTCGATTCAGACATCAGGCTCTTACTCTCAAGTGGCCCTTTCCCTTTGCTCTCTCTGCCTCCTCTCAGCTCCCCCTGTACTGTGGATAAACAGAGATGCTAAAACTGATATCCCAGGGGTGTGTGTGTGTATACTTCCTGTAGGATCTACAAAAGAAAGATCTTTAGAGTTAGTTTCCTGTTAATCTCTATACTTTTCTTCATTCAAAGAATAAAAGTCACATCTATAATTTTTAAATTGGGAGAGTTAGAATTGTTTGAAAATATATTGCACTTTAACAAGGAATGAGAGATATCTGGAACTCTATGCTATGACATTAAATATATGCTTTATTCATTAATGCTCACTCAAAGTATAAATTGATGTGCTATTGTTAATGAATTTGTAATTTTTGTTTGGTTAAGATGCCCCAAGACTCACTATTTCTGCTTTTCAGATTGATTTTTTTTTAAGAAACCAGTGGCATATCTAAGCCATGGGGCTTTCACTGTAATTACATCTGATTCCCAGACATTAAATTAATGCTGAACTATTAGTATAGTAATGGCCACTGATGTACTTTTCATTTGTATTTTCATAATAGCATCTATCTATGGAAGGCACCTAATTTGTCATAATGGAAAGTTGGTGTTTTTAAGATATATTTTAAAAGGGTAATTCTTTATGACTTGACCACAGTAGTTCATGTTGGGAGATTCTATCACTTTTTTCAATATGTCAATGTTAATTCATTTTTTAATCTGTTTAAACTTGGTTTGGTGGTCAGTCGGTAAAGCTGTAATCATCCAATGCCTCGCACATTGTCCTTCAGACATAAATTTTGGGGAAATTATCTGTGAAAATAGGTTAGTGTTTCTTGGAATGATAGAATTGTTTATTTTGAATAACTTTTAAGATTTGGATAAACAAAAGAGATGAGTAAAACTACTTAGGAGAAATACCAATATATATCTCTCTTCAAATTACTTACTTTTACTTTTTTCCTGGATTTAAATATTCAGACCAATTGTAGAAAATATATTTTAAAATGAAAATTTAAACCACATACAATTCTACTACCTAGAAATACCACCATTTAAAAATATATCTTTTCTCCCTAGTCAGCTGGCTCAGTTGGTTGGCACATGGTCCTGTACACCAAAAGGTTGTGGTTCAATCCCCAGTCCGGGCACATACAGGAGGCAACCAATCGATGTTTCAATCTCACATTGATGTTTCTCTCTCTCTTTCGCTTCCCGTCTCTCTAAAATCAATGAAAACATGTTTTCAGGTGAGGACTGAAAAAATATATGTAAATATATACATATATATATTCTTTCTTCTTACATCTGTGTGTTAGATATGTGTGTTAGGGTGTGCACACATGAATAAGGATGTATGTTTTCTGTAAGAATTAAAATTAAGAGCATGCTATCTTTTATTTACTATTTAAATAGGAAACTTCATCAGCATTTAAGGTTGGGAAGTAAAATTTGAGGGTAGATTGATATTTACTGCTTTGTAGGTAACCTGAAAGTTTTATAGATCTAGAATTTAGTTGATATGGGTGGATTACCTCAATAGATTTTCAAATATTAAACCAGTCTTTCATCCTTGGGAAAAAATCAGCTTGGTCATGATGCATAATACTTTTTAGATATTTCAGAAATTCTATTTGCTAATATCCTGTTAGAGATTTTTTAATGTCTATATTTATGAGGGACATTGGTCTGTAGTTTTGCTTTGTTCAGTTTTTGTACTGTGTTAATCTGATTTGTTATGAGGTTGATACTGGCTTCATAAAACAAGCTGGAAATGTTCCTTACTATTCTGTATTCTGAAAGAGGTTTATGTAGAATTCATGTTAATTTTTCTTTAAATGCTTAATAGAATTCTCCAGTGAAACCATTTTGTCCCAGAGACAAATTTTTCAGGAGCTTTCAAATTATGAATTCAATTTCTTTAATGGTTATATGGCTATTCAGATTATTTCATCTTGGTTGAATTTTGGCAGTTTATGGTTTTCATGGAATTGGTCCATTTCTTCTAGGTTGTTGAATTAAGGAGCATAAAATTGCTCATAGTATTCCATTATTATCTTCTTAATAGCTGCAGGAGTCTGTAGTGATTTTTCTTTAAATCGGGTTAATTTTACAAAATTAAAATGCACAGACCTGAACAGCATAGTTTGATGAGTTCTGACAATATATACACTCATATAGCCATTGTTCAAATCAAAATGAAGACTATTTCCACCACTCTGAAGAGTCCCCTGCCCTTCTTGTGAGTCAATAAGCCGCCCTCCTGAGGAAACCGTTGCTAGGATTCCTACCCTTCTAGAACAGGGGTTGGCAAACTACAGTTCAGACAAGTCCAATCTAGTTTGTTTGTGTAAAACAAGGTTTTATTGGAGTGAAGTCACACTCCTTTTTTAATGTACCTGCCCTGCTTGCTCCTCTCCTGCCACAAGGGCCAAGTTGAGTGGTTGAGACTGAGACATGACCCTGCAACTGGGGAAGGTCAGTCTCTTCTGGATTTTCTGCAGTGTTCTTGCAGAAACCCAGCCTCCTGAGCAATGGAAATTGATGTGCCATAAAGACAGAGAATGCTTCCTTTTGTCCCACAGAAACATTTACTCTTCACATTTGAAGGGTATATATTTACATTTCAAAGAAAGATGAAACTGGGAGCCATTTGTTTTCATTTCAAAAGACTGTAAAAATAGGAACCTTCCTATTTTCCTTCCAGTGAAGATTTATTTACATTAGCGAGGTAAGATTTATGTCTTTCTCTCAAGAGGAGTGAAGGACAGCTATATAGCAGTTCCCATATAAACTCCCAGATTCATAATTCGGGGTTCCTCCTGTGGTACAAAAACTTCCTTTTTGTATTTCAGACCTAAACTTCTGCTTTTCATTACATTAGCCTGAAGGGAGAAAACAGGGAGTGAGGACCTAAGCAGCAATTGCATAAGTAGTAATAGTCTGCCTTTGATCCAGAAACTTCTTGCTAGCTTTCAAGACAAAATAAATGAATATAGATGCTAAAAACTTATTACTACAAAAACTAAAATATTTATTATCTAGCCCTTTACAGAAAATATTTGCCAACACTGGTCTAGAGTAGTATTACTGATCTTGAACTGAAATACATGGAGTCATAAGTGAATATTCTGGTTTCTTTTGGTCAACACAATGCTTTATAGATAGAGCCATATTGTGTGCATCAATAGTTCTTTTAATCTGTAAGAAAATTCTATTATGTGACTATTTTACAATTTGGTTATTCATTTTCTCTTGATGAACATTTGAGCTGTTTTCAATTTTTGTTTATTGGAAACCAAGTTATTATGAACATTATAGTAAAATTCTTTGTAGATATATGCTTTCATTTTCCTTGGGTATAGTTTCTGAGTCAGAAGAAAGATATATGTTTAACTTTACTTAAAAAAACACCTCATTTGCCAAAAGCAGTTGCATTATTACACACTGTCACTGTCAATGTATTAGAGTTCTAGCTGATCCAAACCATTATGAATACTTTATGATCAATCTTTTTAATTTAAGCCATTCTTTCTATGAGAAGTGTTTTTAATTACATTTTTCTAATTACTAATGATGTTGGTCTCCTTTTGATATGCTTATTATCAACCAAATGTCTTTTGTGAAGTGTATGTCAAATATCTATTGTTTGTTTCTGTAATTTTGTTTTTAGCAGTTCACTTTATATTTTGGATAAAAGTCACTCATCAGATATATGTATTGTGCATATTTTACCCCAATGTGTGACTTGCCTTTTCATTTTCTTAAGAATATTTTTTGATGAGAGGTTTTTAATTTTGATAATCCTATTTATCAATTTATTCTTTTGTTGTTAATGATTTCTGTGCCTTAAGAAATCTTTGCCTACTCTGTAGTCAGGAAGATACCTTCTTATATTTTCTTCCAGAGGCTATATTCTTTTAGATTTTACATTTAGGTCTATGGGCTGCTTTGAATTAACTTTTATGTATGGTGTTAGGAAGGGTGTCAAGCTTGTGTTTTTTTGTGTGTTTTTTTCTATAGAATACTGTTTTTTCAGCAATGTTTTTTGAAAATATTTTTCTTTTCTGCTTCATTTCTTTGGTACCTTTATTGAAACTCATTTTGCAATATGTGGATGAATCTGTCTCTGACCTCTCTATTATGTCTGCTTATTTATCTATTCTTATGTTGATAAGACCCTGATCTGATGTTTGGCTTATGTTATATCTCAAAATTAAGTTGTCTTCTAATTATTTTTCTTCAAGATTTTCTTGACTATTCTAGTTATTTTGCATTTCCATGTAAATTTTAGAATCAGCTTGTCTACTTCTGCAAAATAGTCTGCAGGGATTTTAATTGAATTTATAGATAAATTTGGGAGTAATTAACATCTAAAAATACTGAGCTTCTTAAAATTTATGAACATGTGGGTGTGTAAAAAAATAATTTTCCTCCCACCTTCTAAGTTCTTCTCGCTGGGCTAATAATCAAATTAACAGAGACAAATGAACAGGAGAAAATTAAGTTTTAATACTTGCACACGAGAATTCACAAAGCATGAAAATTCCCAAGACTGTGAGGGAAAATGAGGCATATATGTCATTTTGGCAGAAGGAAAAAATAGGGGAGAAAGGGTCTGGGATTTTAAAGAGCAAATAGCAATTCACAAGTAGCCAAGAAAGTGGCAAATAAATTCTTGCTAGGCAACTCAGAGACAATGGGACAGAAGGAAATCTAATGAACAGATGCTTACATGGAACCTTCCTGTCCACCATTCCTAGTTCATACGTGCTAATGTGAATATGCTGAGGTGATTATCCTAAGGTTCCCATCCCAAAGCAGGTTTTACTGTCTGAAGCTCTTTAAGAAGGAAACGGGAAGATAAAAACAAAACACAAAACTCTTCCTGAGTTTGTTGGGATTTAATTCTTTTTAGCTTGAAATAATCTGCATATCAGGGTGGTACATCCCAGGGAGACTCATCCATGACCCCTGCAAATGTATCTATTTATTTAGAGCTTCTTTAATTTTTCTAAGTAACATTTAATAATTATCAGTGTACCTGTCTTGTAAATTTCCATTAAATTTATTCCTAAAAGCTTGATGGGGATGTTTTTGAATGCTGTTGTGTTTTTCTTTTATTTCCAATTGGTCAATGCTAGAACTTAAAAATACTACTTATTTTTGTAAATGGACCTCGACTCACACAACCTTACGAAACTCACTTAGTGGTTCTAATACTGTAGTTTGCTTATTGATTCACCTGTACTTTCTTGGTACATTATCATATCTTCTACAAATAAAGATAGTTTTATTTCATCCTTTCCAAACAAGACACATAGGTAGACTGGATTCAGTTAACAGGCTCCCAAGTTGACATGGAGTCTAACCCCTTCAATGTGCAAGTAAAAAATCTGAGGTCCAAGAAATGACATGTGTGATTAGTACTTACCTGAGCTTAGAACATGGTTTCTGAGTCATAGGCCAGGAGTCTCTCTGTGATCAAACTACCATTTATGTGAGTATAGGAGAGCTCCCAGATAAATGTCCCACTTCTCTATTCCTGGCAAGTTAAATTGAGCTGTCTTTCCAAAACAGCTTCAGTGCTAAGAATGCCCCTCAGCAATGTCTGCTCCCTCTGTGCAGAAAAGTTATAAAAAGGATACCTTTCCTAAAGTCTCATAAGTATTTTTCGTTATTCTTGGAGTTGGAAGAAAATCCTGGGATATCTGTAGGTATGAGTCTCTTGATTTTGCATCAAACTAACGGACAGCTTTCAATCCACATCCGTGTATCTTATTTAAGCCCAAGCACTTTTATTGCTTTTTCATTTTTATCAATGTTCTTCTAATTATTGGATCTCAGTTCTTACTAGTTATTTCTATTCATTCATTCAAAAATCTTCAGTCTGCATATTCTGGGCATTGTAGTAGGTCCTGGATTAGAAAGTGTCCAAAAAAACAAGTCCATTTCCTGCCCTATGATACTTAAAATTGAGTTAGGGGACTGCTGTTTGGTTTTGTGCATCGTTCAAATTCTTAGTTTCTAAGATACAGGTCAGAGAATAGGAAATAAATATAATACCTCCCCCTCTCCCATCACTTCTTTTCCGAGTAGGTGACTCTGCTTGGTTACACAAGGCAAAATATAGGCTGGCCATTAATCTCATGCTTAGTGGATCTTATCCCCAAATTCCATTAATAGCGTGTCAGACAGAATTGGTTTTCAGTATTATTGAAAGTTTCCATCTCTTTTTAGTGGGAAATCAGGAACATATGTGTCAAAACCTATAAGGCAAACATTATTTTAAGACAAAATGTGAAATGGCTTTTAATGTAATCAATTTATTTTCCTAAATATTTTCCTAATTTTTAATGTTGTCTAATATATTTTATTAGATTTTATTTTAAGTTGCCTGGAAATGAGCATCTTATTGTTCAAACCAGTTCTTTTCTGAATGATTTTGGGATTTATTGCTTTTTTAAAAAATAGTCCACTCTTCTATAACTATTACTATCATTATTTCTAAAATAGATTCCATGTTTTGAACTCAAAACACAAAAAACCCATGACTCTATAGAGGAAAATAACCCAAACTAAGACAAATTATTTGCAGAAGAGATTAGTTACCAAAGTCAGGAGAAAAATTCTTTATGCAGTCCCTCAGCACCTGATTTTCTTCCAATTCTCTTTAGTAGAGTACTCATTTCCTGTGGATAAGTTTTATACTAATCTTTTTTAAAGTCACAAAATAATTGCTGTTTCTATAGGTAACTTTGAACTGTAAGTGAAATTGTTTTTTGCATAAATTTTAAGTCTTTTGGGAGGCAGTCTTTTCTTCATTTTGTAATAAAATGGATATATTATTTGCAGAAGAATTATATGCAAATTATTGCATGTAGTATCATTTATTCTTTTTCAAATTATACATTTTTCCCTTGTTCCTGGAATCATTTACATTATAAAAGATACGTACATGAAGGAACAATTAATTTGCTTTTATTCTAAGCACCAGAACCCTAAAGGCTGTCAGTGCTTTATCAGTGTCTGACCTTCACCTCATCAGCAGGGATGATAAGATGATGGGAATTTCTTGTCAGAGAAGCCTAACCTACCGTACTGGAAGATCACTGAGTAGCAGTACAGCATGACTTTAAATTTTAGTTAGCAGGAGAAAAACATAAGAGAGAATGATTTGATGTAGTGTGATCCTAAAGATTACTGTGTCTGAGAATTTGCTTTCAGTGGAAGAACAGACTATCTATTTTAGCATTTAAAGAAAGAATATAGCAATTACATGCCTCTCTTCCCTCCACAACAAACTCATGGTGTTTTGGGTTTCTCTGTTTACTATTTTTTCCTGCTAACTGGTTTCTGATTTGCCTGAGAAAAGAATCACAATCTAATGCGCTGTTCCTTAACCAATGAGTTTGGATGCTTGTATATGTTTAGAAAGAATTGCTGTCTCAAAATACTCATGGTTTTTCATTTCCCCTTGATGGCTTACTTTAGGAACACAAATTTATGGACCTATCAGGAACAAGCGGGTAATAAAAAGTCATGACTTTAGCTTGGTATATAAAACACTAGAGATTGGCAGATCTTAGAGATTATGAGACCACTAAAGTCCCTCAAATCCTAATTTTTAAACTTTGTTTTATCCAACCAAAACTTTGGAGGGAGTGTGAAGGGGGATATGCAAACTTCAGTCATGAAGACACCAGTTTCTTTCTGTGACACTAGGTGCCTGACTCTAAATATTTTTTCCTCTTTAATTCCATCAAAGCCCTGAGAGGGAAGTATCATCCCCATTTTATCAATGAACACAGAGACCAAGATTGTGTGCATGCATTTATAAATATATGTAAATAAATGGGCCTATATGTACTTGTATAAATTATTATATATGTAGGAGAGGTAGAGTTACATAGCACAAGTAACATCAAATCTAGAGACAAAGTGGACTTTAGTTTCAGCACTGCCACCAATTCCATATACAATAGAGCAAAGTCAGCCCCTCTTCGCTTCATTTTTCATCTGTAGGATGGAGATTTGTCACACTTAAGAACTGAGAGGTAATATGTGTGAAAATACTTCATAAATATAAAAAAGCAAGGATAAACCAAGCTACGAATTAGCATTCACATAGTATGAACACCCATGACTGTATAGAGCCAACATAGAGTTGGCTGGGCAGAATAAAGGTCACCCTAGTCCGCAGAACCTACCTATGAACAGACTGTGATGCATGGCAGAGTGGAATTAAGGTGGCAGATGGAATCAGGGTTGCTAATCAGCTGTCCTTCCGATAAGATTATCCTGGATTTTCTGGTTAGACCCTGTAATCGCAGGGGTGTTTAAAGGAGAGACAGAAGCCTAGTGAGACTCCAGAGAGGAGACATGAGGACAGAGAGGAGGCTGGGGCATGCGATGTGAGAAGGGCCCGGCCTGACACGCCGACCGCCTCAGCTGCCAGTAACTCCGGCAGCCCGGAGAGGCTGGGAAAGACCAGGGCGTGGACTGTCCCCTAGCGCCTCCAGAAAGGCATCCGCCCTCGGACACCTCGATTCCAGCCCGTGCAACTCATTTCAGAACTTTGACCTCCAGAACTGTGAGAGAATAAATCTGTGCTGCTGAAGCCACCAAGGTGTGGCCCTTTGTTACAGCAGCGATAGGAAACTAATACAAGAGCTGACTGAGGGGGCTGCATGGTGCTTTCTGCCCAGTGTCTCAATCACTCCCAGCAGCTTGAAGGAACGTCAGAGACTGAGTACAATCGGACGAAGCTTGTCCTTCGTATTTGGTGTCTCTCTGGCTACTTTCCTTGGGCTACTTCACTGCTCATAGAGATGCTCATTGAGATGAGAGAGAATTCTCTGGAACTCTTGAAATGAAATTTTTGAGGGAGATAAATATGGCACTCTCTTAATTGTACTGATGGTTTCATGGATGTTTATGTATGTCAGAACTTATCAAATTCCACACTTTAAATATTTTTAGTTGATTTTACATCAGCTAACTACAATAAAGCAGCTTTAAAGAAAATAAATATGGCCATTTCAAATGTCTCTCGCTACACTAAGTGCAGCAGCGAGCTCAAAAGATTCAGTGGTGCTGACCTGTGATGTCCACTGTGACTTTCACGTGATTCTCAGCTTGCTTCCCAGCATGAGCCCTGAACTGCAGCTTCTCGGAGGCTGAGAAAGTGAGATCTGGGGTTTCACTTGGCACCTCATTTTCTTAGTGTAGCAGTAGCTAACTCTCCCTTTTCCCTTCACAGCTTTCACGTGGCATGAAGAAGCAGGAAAACATCCGTGGGCCTCCTCCTGAGTTTCATTGTCCCATACTGTCATCACCGGGATGCAAAGACCGTCTTTCAGGAGGAGCGTGCGGGAAACAAATTAACTTCCGAGTTAATCCAGCTTGTTTGCTGGGTTAAATCCACTCATTAACTGTCAGTCCTACTGGGCTCTGCTTCATTTCCGGAATTTATAGTTCAAGATATACACAGGGACTACCTTGTTGCACGGCAGTGCTGTGACACTGGAAGGAACTGTCTCCCTGTGTTCCCTTTTTCTGCCTCTAGCCCCCAAAGACACATCACTGGCTTATTTTCCAGCTTCCAGGCTCTACAGGTACAGTAGTTGAGCTTTGGGCTAATCAAGTCACAAAATTTACTTTATCAACCTGTGTTCATTTTAGGTCCTTTCTACAAACTTGAGCAAATTAGTTTCAAGTCTCTTGTCTATTAAATGGGAATGATACTTCACGGCTGCTCCCTCCTTCATACTAATAAACACGATTAATAACGGAGGCTGAAAATATTCACACAGTTATGAGTTCCTCAGAGATGTGGCTAAATAAAAATTATGTGATACATATAAGTGTTTATTGTAAACATGTAAAATTAGGAAAAAAAAAAAGCGCTAAATGGACAAAGAGAGTGCTGTGGACATCAGGGAGAGTTATTACAAACTCCACAAGGCTCTTTTTAAAGCTGAGATTAAACTTGGGTCTCATCAGTAAAAGTGCCTAATCCACTAGATCACATAATTCTGGGAGAGTCTGAGAGCCTCTTCTGGTTTATTTTGCTTCCTCTGGACACACCCAAATTTCTTTTGGGATTTTCACAAAAGTAGTTGTATGTAACCCAATGTTTTTCTCTTTCCATCATTTTTTCCTTGAAAATAAACTTAATTAATTTAAACAGTCTTGTATCAGTACTTATGGAATCACTGTGATATTTCAAAATTATATTTTGTATTAGTATTATGAAAATTAATAAACAAACCTAATTTAAAATGGATTTAGGGGAGTCTAGAAAAGAGAACTCTGACACACTTGCCATTCAGCCCCCACTCCTGACTCCAACAGGAAGAGACAGACCCTGCATCTCTGACATGAAGTGATGCTAATTTACCTCAGCTGGAGGAAGTCAAGGTTCCTCCTTGCCCAGTAACGGCTTAGTCAATGGGAGGCTGCCACAGCTCAGCCAATGAAAAGTCACTACTGGAACTTTGAGTTTCCTCCCATGGACTCTTTGTGTTCAACAGCCCCTCCCAAGTCCATAGAAGAGTGTTCCTCTCCTTTGTGTCTCAGGACTTGTGTGGTGATTAGCAATTGGACCACTTAAGCTGAATTATAATTCTTGGTTGATCCTGAATAAACCCATTTTGCTGGAGAAATATCAGGCTGTCTATTTGTTTAAGGTCAACAGTAATATATATATATATAATGTATGTATTTTATATATATCTTTATTGACTTCAGAGAGGAAGAGAGAGAGAGAGAGAGAAACACCAATGATGAGAGAGTCATTAATCGGCTGCCTCCTGCACGCCCCTAACCAGGGATAAAGCCTGCAACCCGGGCATGTGCCCTGACAGGGAATCGAACCACAATCTCCTGGATCCTAGATCAATGCTCAACCACTGAGCCATGCCCAGCCAGGCAAGGTCAACAGTATATTACAAAATTGTGTTTCTAGCCTCCTTGTAGAGACAAGAAGAAGAGTAACATTTAAAACAAGGCTGTGAGAAAAACTTTTTTTCTGTCTGTCTCTCTCTGATAGACACACAGGACACGCCCACACGAACACCCCACCCCCAGTATTATGTAGCTATATATTGAACTTGAAGAAAACCTCAGCTAGCACTGTCTTTGAAATCTTTTGTATTTGCTTATGCTTTTAGACTTCAGAGTTGTTTTTATCTGTTCTCCTTCCAGATAATGAAAGAGATGCACACAACATTCTGTATATTAATGTCAGAAACACCTGCCTCTGGCAAAGCCTTAATGTGTGAACAAAAAAGGAATTGTTCACACAGCAAAACATACAATGAGAAATGACTATCAGTGGCGGAATTTCAGATCATTTCAATGTTTACATTTGCAACTCAAGCATATTGACAGAGCAATGCAAATAGATGTACACTAGGAATTGCAGGAAGAAAATTATTTGCACAGATACTGCAAAGATTTTCTAGCTGTGTGAGAAATGAAAATGCATTTTTGCCATATTTGGTAAACTGAATGTTACTTAGAGGACAAACCTCATGTAAAAGGGAGATAAGCAGAAATTGATTTGAATATTATTGCAGGGCAAAGTAAATAATCATGATGTTCAACCTTTATAAATGTGCAAAACCAGATTAATTTTCCCAATTACAAATCTTAATAATATTAAATGACTTTTAAACATAAAATAAAATAAGAGATTGATGGTAATGATAATCCACAAATGTATTCTAAGGGATATTAATAAATGTTTGGTTAAACAAAGGGGGCAGGGGATGGGGAACAGAGGGAGAATGCTGTGTTAAAGAGATACCCTCAAGACTTCTCAAATCTTTAAAGGCTAATACACATTCTGAATCTCTAAATAGAAATAGAGTGTGTGATGTTTCCAAACTTTTTAAACCGGTAGATTCTTTCACAAAGCACTTTAAGGGACTATGAGTTCTGAAGAACATATAAGCAACTGGATGTCTTCCCAAATGATTTAAACTTAACTGCACATTCTATTCTAGTCCCTGCTACGATGGCCAGCGTTAATTTCTGATTTTCTACAAATGAATAGAGGGTTTATACATATGCAAGCAGAGACATTATTGTTTTACAGCTCAGATCCTGAAACAGGTCTCTTGCTGAGAGTTATAGAGGTTATGCCAGAGAAATGCTGACCAGATAGCCACAAAGGAACATTACAGATAGACTCACGATATGTCAGTGAAGTCGCCATTATCCAGGCCAAGAAACTTGACTTTGTCATGACCAACATCATAATACCAACCCCAAAGGCATAGGCTCAAGTTAGTTTTTAAAATTTTACTTACATATAATGAAAAGCAAAGTGGTCAAGGCAACCAGGCATCCATATTCTCTGCCTAGTACCTTTTCTCTTTGTAATCCAATCCAACTGGGAAGCCAAATTAAAATCATAAGGTTATTTAGTGACCATGGATCAGAGCAAGAGGAGCTAGCAATGAGACCTACATCATTAATGGCATGAGCTCTAGCCTCAGTAGTGGTAGAGCATCATGGGAACACTAACAACCGCTTTCCCTTTCATCAGAAGGTTTAGACATGATCTTACAGGCAGAATTCACCTAAAGCATTACCCAAATAAATAGACTGGAAGAACCTATTATTGCTCACTATGATTTTCCATGATATCATTTTCATAGTCACCTTATCCCCACATTCTGAAAATATCTTTACTTGGGTTAGTGGCAAGAACCTGGTAAATTCGGAATTCCCCCATTGCACTACCACTTGTCTAGAGGTATTAATCAATCAATTGCTTTATATAAATTAATCAGAAATTATGATTATTAAAACCACAGAGAAAGATTTGCTTCTAGATTCCAGAAGCTAGAATATGCAAGATTATTTGCACATTTTTGCACTGGAAATTTAGCTTTAGGCTAATTTTAGGCTTACAATGTTTTAAAAATAACTTCTCATTTAGGTCAGGATGGAATGTGTGTAGTGCTATTTTATTTTATGTTTTAAACTTAAATATACAAATTGGAAAGTGTATTGCAATGGTTCCTAGCATAAGAAGGAACACAGTAAACTCAGGTTTTGACTTAAAGTATTGCTAATTTGATTAAACCACTAATATTTTTTTTTTGGAATGCAAGGAGCTAGATGCTGGGGATAGCATAGTTGGTTAAGATTTTAAGATAGATCTTTACCTCTTTGGCATGATAGCTAAGGATAGTTTGGGCTAATTTATAGGATATAATGGCCTTTACAATTAAAAAAAGTATCAGAATTGTCAAAAGGCCAATAAAATCTTTAAACTTTATTTGGCCCTGAATTCCTTTGAATAAATTAATCAGAGATAACCAGATTTTATTATTTTTTTAATTTTTTTTGGTTTTTTAATATGTTTTTATTGTTTTTAGAGAGAGGAAGGGAGAGGGAGAGAGAAAGAGAAACATCAATGATGAGAGAGTCATTGACCAGCTGCCTCCTGCAAGCCCCTTGCTGGGGATCAAGCCAGCAACCCAGGCATGTGCCCTGACTGGGAATCAAATTATGATGTCCAGGTTCATAGGTCAATGCTCTGGCTGGGCATATTTTATTATTTTTAAAATATACATTTATTTTAAAATGAAGAAGGATTATGCTTTCCGGTTTTCTTGTCAGCTTCTTTAAAAGAAAAAAACACTTCATAATGTTTAAGAAGCTATAAGCACAGCAAGGAGCTACTCAACTAACAGAACTCATCTTATGAAAGGCATTGTCTCTGATCATGGAAGACTGTGGATTTTATTTTGTTTCAGTCTTTCCAGCAAATAAAAGATCAGCTTCGAAGTTGATGTTTTTCCACAGCCTGTAAGTAGAAAATGAATAAGTAAAAGAAGAACCAAAGCCAGCATCCAAGGGACCTAAGAGAGAATTTTTGTGACCAGATTCCAAGCAAAGAAGCTCACTGTTGGGCCAGTCTGACACCTGATGGCCTGTCCAGTGGCCTCAGTGGTGTCTACTCTCTACTGTGTTGCTCTTCAGGATGGCTTTCTGGATCCCAGTTATGTCGCGCTTACCTTCGCTTCTTTCAGCAAGTACCTGTTTGTTCATCCTACTTTGTTTTCTCAAATGTTCCAAGTTCTTATCCTATATTTCAACATCTCTTAGCAAAATAAGAGAATAGCTATGTGACTTTTTAATGTATTAGATGTAAATTATAGAACTACTTTCTGGATAGTTCTGGACACAGGAAGCAGATGCTTGCCAAATGGATTCTGAAAGCAATTACTCAAGAATGTAAAGCAATAATTATTCTGATATTCTTAATTTTGTTTCACATAATTGTGAGACTCCCCAGTGGCCTTTCCTCATTGCTTAGGATATATGGAAACATCTCATGGAAGAACTGAGGAACAAATTTACATGCCTGGGCTCTCATAAAGCCTATATTAAATGATAGTTTTTTTATACAGAATCATTTTTGTTAACATGTGTTTCTGTCTCAGACTGTTTCTTGGAAATTACTCACACACTCATCCTGCTAATTTAAGCTTCTCGGGACCCTGTGATATTCTAAATTTGGTCTTCATGTGATTTCAGAGTTACATTTATATTTTCTTTAGCCCCTGAGGGTTTAAATACCTGGACGCTGTCAAATGAGGCTAGATGATAATAGCAGGTTACATTTTATTGAGGATTTATTATTTGCAGATGCTGTGCTAAGTGCTTAATCTTCTCAGTAACCCTATGAGATAGGTCTTTATTAATTAACTACACTTTACAAAATACATTTTATGAAAACTAAGGCCTAGATTATAAGAATCATGCTCAAGGTTATACAGCTAACCCCTTGTAGAACTAGAATTCAAACTCATACTGACCAGAAAGCTCTAAATAAGAAATTTTATCTGACTTCTCAGTTCCTCTTGAACAAAATATTTCAAAGAATACACTTGGAAAATATTAATCAACTGGAAATAAATGACCAGCTGTCATTATCCTCTCATAGCTCACACATTGCACCCTTCTACCATATAAATACACATCAACAACAAACATTTGGATACACTCCAATGTCAATTAAAAGAAAATGCAGAATAGAGAACTCTACTTGAGCATTTCATATTCAAAATCATAGTCCATTATTGCCCCTACAAATGTCCTTCTCTCCTCCAAACCAGGATCAAGTAGGGCTTACCTTTTCACGTTTTTTGTGTGTGTTTTTTTAACTACATTTCAGGTCATGTTTGTCAAATATTCTTGCTTGCCTCAGATGTTACTGAAATGATCAAATGAGTCAGTTGCCCTCCACTGGCATGCTGGGGCATATGGGGATGTACCACAAATGTTTCCTGAATGTGCTGCCAAATTTTGAGCAATGTGTAAAATGTATTTTGGTTACAGCTAAAGATACATATGGTCATTGGGATGTCTGTCAGATGGGATGTGGAACAAAAGAGGTCCTGCGATTTGCTCTGGAGCAGGTTATGGCTCGCTGAAAGGAAGAAGTAAAAGCTGGTTGGTTTTTCAAGCTGACTTCAAAGTAACAGGGAAGATTTCTTAGTAAAGTCCGGGTCTTTGCCACTTGCGTTTTTAAGAAAGCATTTATCTGCAGTAATCAGTTATTCCCGAGCAGAGACCCAGTGCTAAAGGCCAACCGCTTGAATCCTGCGGTGCCTACGGCTGCTTTTATAGGTTGGTGAAAGTGTTATGCTGTGCATGTGATCACATGCTAGTCACCGTAGGTGTCGAAGCAATTCCAGAAAGTTCAAGGACCCCTGACATAGACTGAATTTTGAATTTTGTATAGTACTGACTTTGGAAAAAATTACCTTCTTCCTTTTGCTTCCAGTGTTTCTTACAGTCCTTACATAGCTAAATCCATCCAGTCCAGTGCTCCACCTCCCTCCACTTCACCCCCTCAGCCCAGAAATATCTGTGATCCCACTATTTTACCACACTTGAGTCTGACCTTCTGAATAATAATCTTTGTCGTCATACTAGCTTCTGGTTATATCTCAACAACCCAAACCAACTTAAGTATTTGGAATGATTGACTCCCTGGTAGTCTGTTAGCATTACTCGCTTAGATATCTGAACAATATGGGTTTCATAACCAATTCTAATTTTTTTATTACAGCTTTAATTTCATTGGTTGTAATTGGTCTGTTCAGATGTTCTGTTTCTTGTTGATTCAGTCTTGAAAGGTTGTTTGTTTCTAGGAATTTATTCCAGAGAGTCCCATTTGTTAGCATATGGTTGTTCATAATATTTTCTTAATAATCCTTTGTATTTCTGTGGTGTCAGTTATTACTTCTCTTTCATTTCTGATTTTATTTATTTGGGTCCTCTCTCTTTTTTTCTTTTATCATTATTATTATTATTATTATTTTTAATCATGACCCAAGGGTATTTTTTCCAGAAAGAGTGGGAGGGAAGTGGGGAAAAGGAGAGGGAGGAGAGAGAGAAACATCAATGTGAGAGAAGCACATGGACTGGTTGCCTCCCACACACACCCTATGGGGGCCAGGGATTGAACCTGCAACCCAGGTATGTGCCCTTGACTAGGAATCAAACCAGCGACCGACCTTTGGTGTGTGGGCTGACGCTCTGAACACTGAGCCGTGCGGACCAATGCTGTCCCTTCAGCCTTCTCCCCGGAGCTACACTACCCAGCCTCTCCCTCTGTGACTCCAATCCATTCTGAGCTGCCTTCCTTCCACTGCAGCCCAGGGCGGGTTGGCCCTTTCAGAGGACACCTGGGTTTCTAATAGACTCCTTCTCTTCCTGAGGGACAGAATTCCCACTGATTTTCACAGCTAGATGTTATGTGGGCTTCTCTTCTTGGCCCTAGGTCTTTGGGCTGGGGAGCCCAGCATGGGGTTGAGACCCCTCCTTCCTAAGAGCAGACCTTTGCAACTGAGATATCTCTTCAGATTTTCAACCGCCGCACATAGGTGCAGGGCCAGCCCTTTTTGCACGCTTACACTTTCTACCAGTCTCAGTGTGGTTTCTTCTGTAAGTATTTGCTTATAAGACTTTTTCAGCTAGTCTTCAGTTGGTTATTCAGGTTGGTTGTTCTATAATTTAGCTGTAATTCCAGTTTTTCCCTGGGTGGAGGTGAGTGTATCTTTCACTTACTCTATCACTATCTTGGATCTTTTACCGAAATTATTAAATGTTGAAAGATTGAATAATATTTTCTCAAATATTGCAAAAGAACATGAACACCATTTGAATTATCAAAAAAGATCATAAAGCATATGCACCTATCCTTTTTCTAGAATTTCACATTTTTGTTACCAGGACTCCAGTGTTTGAATTTATCTGCCATCCTGTACTGGCCCAAAGAAATACATAAGCAAGAGTTGCAGTATAGACAGAAAATAGTTTAATATTGAATTGGCCAATCTGGAGCAGAGACTTAAGGCCTTAAAGACCTGACTCCAGGATGGCATGTAAGTTACAGATATAGTGCAAAATCCTAAGACACTGTGGGGTTCAAGGCATGCTGGGAGCTGGTTGTTTGGAGGTGAGGTAAGGGTAATAAATAATTTCTTTGGGTATTGAGAACAGTTCTCAGGTATGTTCTGGAGTCCCTCTGTCTGGTTCTACCTTTAGGACTAAGGAGCTGAAACATAACTTAGGACAAGATGTTATCTTTAGCCTGCAAGATATTCAGACCTCAGACCTTATGACCATTAGTCAGGTGTGAGCTATTGTCTCTGCTGCCTCTAGGGTTGTTTATTATTGAGTATGTATACATGTATATATACACTCAAGAGAGAGAGGGGGGGGTGGGGGAGATGATTTTTAGAATTAGAATTTAAAGCTAAATTTAATCAAAGTCCTAAGACCCTTGGTTTCATTTTGACAACCTATATGCCTACCTTCTACTTATTTTCATAGAAGCTTTCACTTTCATATTCTGTCAAGTACAAAAAGCGCTCTACAAATGTGATCCCATATTTGCCTATAAATGTAACTGTGTTCTAGCCAAAAACACAAATTTATTTTTGTATGGCTCATCTCCAAATCCTACTAGTTGCCCTCAGTGAATGAGCTGATTGCATTTCTTAGCTATCCATTTTCTTATCTTAGCTTTTGTGGCTTTATGCACATTTTACTAGATGTTACACTTTCTTGTGTTTAGGTTTTATTTGCATGACACCAAGTATGAGTCAGTTGGCTCATTACATTTTGCATAGATTGTACATAATGATTTAAAAAATGAAGATTATCTTTTCAGTGAGCAAAACTGAAAACATGTGTTTCTCTGCCAGATCTGCTTTGACGAAAAACAGAAAAACCTAAAATGTTGGGCAGTATATGGTAATCTTTCTACAATCCATTCTCCTTAGCCATGGGAGGCTTTGTTCTTTGCTTTATTTTGTTATACATACCTCAATATTCTTTAATTTCAACAAGTTAGATCAATGAAAAGCCTACTTAAATTCTTCAATTGAATAAAAGCACACATATCTGTGTATGCATGTTTGTGTATATATGCATATATGGTTGCCATATGATTTTGCACTTTGATAAAATATACTATATATGCTGTGCTATAATAAAGATTTATTCTTAAAAGTATAGAAAAGAAAAATAATCATAAAGGAAGAAAATTAAAATAATCCCAAATCCTAATAGCATTAGCACAGTTTTTTTTTAAACACCATTTTTCTTATGCTGAATTTTTGTCAGCAACAGGCCTTCTGTCTGTTATTGCTTCAGTGTCTTGATTTCACTATTTTAAGTTTACATATGTTTTAATATCTGACATTGCAAACACCTCCCTTGTTACTTTAAATGGGACTGCACTGCATCTCTGGGGTAATCTGGGAGAGAACTTCGTGCCATCATCTAATACAGGGAAAAATTCTACCTGGAGGTTTTCTGTTGCTCCAACTTCCCCCCCCTTGGGAAAGAAACCAAGTGTTTCTCTGCCAGATCTGCTTTGACGAAAAACAGGAAAACCTAAAATGTTGGGCAGTATATGGTAATCTTTCTACAATCCATCTTTCCATCTCTATGCTGGCTTGCTTGTTGGGCCCTGACCTCACCAAATTATGGGCTGTTTGGGTTTCCTGAAATTATTTGTCAGGCATCCCACACTTTCCCAGGAAAAAAAAACATGAACCTCTTTAATCTGGGTCCCACTTCATGGTCCTAGAAGGAATGTCCTGAGCTCGGAGTCTGTAGATAGTAACTTTCAGGCTTCACAGCATGGATGGAGGTCACGGCAGGCACAGTGATAGCCCCCCAAAGGTGCCCAAGGACAGTCATGCGCTCTCTAACGTCGGACTGCATGCACAAGCGTGGTCCCGTAAGATTATAATGGAGCTGGCACATTTCCATCACCTCGTGACATTGTAGCATCATAACACAACGCATTGCTCCCATGTTTGTGGTGATGCTTGCGTGAGCAAACCTACTGTGCTGCCAGTCATCTGAATATATAGCGCATACAACTGTGTCCACTACAAAGTGCTTTATAATGATAATAAACAGCCATGGTACTGGTTCGTGCTTTTACTGTACTATTTATCATTACTTTAAAATGTGCTCTTTCTACCTACAACGAAAAAGTTTGCCGGAAAGCAGTGAGCCGAGTCACTCCAGCAGCGGCCTGCGCCGCTTGTGCTCGCCCCACCTCCGGCCCGCACCAGCCCCGCGCCCCTGGGCTTGGCTGGCTGCGGGGGCCGAGGAGCACCGGGGTAACCGCACGGCCCGCGTGAAGGCTGTACCATCCGGGTTTGCACAGTGCAGTCGGTGACGTTCCCGCAGTGACAAAATCGCCTAAAAACGCATTTCTCAGAACTTATCCCTGTACTTGAACGGTGCATGACTGTCCCAGGAACCTGTGACTATATGACCTTGCATGGTGAAAGATACTTTGAAGGTGTGATTAAGTTAAGAACCTTGAGATGGGGAAATAATCCTGGATTATCCAGGGGGATCCAGTCTAATCTCAGGGGTCCTTAGAAGTGAAGACGCTTTCACACCTGTGGTCAAAAGGGAGATGTGGCTCAAGCGATGCTTTGAAGACAGAGGAAGGGGCCATAAGCCGAGGGACGCGGGAGACCTCTAGAAGCTGGAAAGGACAAGCAGACAAATTCTCTGAGTCTCCAGGAAGGTATGAAGCCTTGCAGACACCTTGATTTTAGTCCGGTGAGGCCTGTACTGGGTTTCTGATTTACAGAACTTTAGAGAACAGGTTGGTGGTGTGTTTAGCCACTTAAGTGCATGTTAATTTGTTGCAGCAACAATGGAAAACTATTACACAGGTTTTTGCCAGTTTTTTAAAGTTCTGTTGGACATTTCCCTGAGTTTGTTGATTAGAAAAGGAGGTGCAAGGGATTTAGATATCTGTGCTCATTGGTCATTGTATCAAAAGGTTCTGTAGTGAGAGTATTCAGGAAGGGAGGGAAGAAGGACGGAAGGAGGGAGGGAGGGAGGGAGGGAGGGAGGGAGGGAGGGAGGAAGGAAGGAAGGAAGGAAGGAAGGAAGGAAGGAAGGAAGGAAGGAAGGAAGGGAGGGAGGGAGGGAGGGAGGGAGGGAGGGAGAGAGAGAGGGAGAGAGAGAGGGAGGGAGGGTGGAAGGAAGGAAGGAGGGAGGGAGGGAGGGAGGGAGGGAAGGAGGGAGGGAGGGAGGGAGGGAGGGAGGGAAGGAAGGAAGGAAGGAAGGAAGGAAGGAAGGAAGGAAGGAAGGAAGGAAGGAAGGAAGGAAGGAAGGAAGGAAGGAAGGAAGGGAGGGAGATTCTTCAAATATTGTGGTTACACTCCAGTTTTAAGTTTTGTTCCCAAGAAATAGAAATTTGCCAAATAATCTTTTTAGTTGGTGGAGAGTTTTAGTCTGACACATGGCACAGTGGTCTCTACAGTGATAATTATGTCATTGGCAGAAAATTGGATCATGTTCTACACTGTCATGCACAGAATTGACTGCTAGTTTTAGTAACACTTATAATTGAGAAGGTTCTTGAATTCTTTCTGTTACTATTACTGAAATATACAAAATTCTTTTTTCCAAGATTATCAACATTGGTAAGAACTCTCATAAATTACAAAATACAATGATCTCCCAAGAGCTTCCAAAGAAATAATCTATGACTTTTTATTATAATGAGTTCCACTTTTAAAATATTATCCTGATTTAAAAATTCTAAAGTGTAATACTTCCTTTCTATTAAAAAAAAATATATCCAAAACTTGAGAATAAAAAAAAAAGAATGGCAGCTTTGTGTCTGTTTTCCTCGGTGACCTGAAAGAGACTTTGCTGTACTAGCTGGGCTTAGGACAAATGTGGGGAATTAAAGGGAGACCTGGTTCCCTTTAGTGTTGGGTGCCGTCTGCCCCCCGAGAGCCAGGGCCTCTGAAGTGGAAACAGCCCCATACCTGAGAGAACTTTCTGGCAATAGGTGATGGCCTATTGCCATCACCTTGAGGTGGCCTTCCCTCTATCTTTCTGGAAGGTTGTCTGACAGACACATCCAAGGACTATTTAATTCTGTAGGGGATGTGCTTTTGCTGCAATTTACTATTTGCTATTGAAAAGGGTTCAACTCTGAAGGTTACATGTGAAATTATAAGTTTTTGTCCAGTAGAGATGCAAATTACTTCCTTGCAGTAGAAAAGATAACCACAAAGATTATCTTTTATTGCCCTATAGGACTTTTATCAGTTTTGTCTCTAACATAGCCAGTTTATTTCAGCATTCCTTTCTTGACTGATAATACAAACTGCTGTTTATAAAGTTTCCTCTTAATCAGTTTACCATCCTGTTGGTTTACTCTTTGATGCTTTCAAAAATCCTGACATGTGTTCATTTTATATTCATATAAGGGTCATGTTTTTAAATTTTTGAAAATTATACTTTGGCATTACACAATATTTTAGCTTTGTGAGAGAGAGAGAAAGAGAGAGAGAACTAATGGTGTCATTTAAGTAATATTAATAAAAGAATTTGTCTTAATTATATATGTATATATATGTGTATACATATATATGTTGGAAATATTAGAAAATATCAGAGAAAGTCTAGACAATATTTAATGTCTGAAAATCATTGTCAAAAAACTACTAAACATAATAAATTATGTACTCCTCTAGTGTTCCTTATTCTAGAAATAAAATATTTATAAAAATATTATTTGAAAAAGCAAAATGTAGAATCTAACTTTTGAGTTGGGGCCTCATAAAATTATTTCTTGTTCTCTTTTACCTTCCATATAGAGTATATCCAACAGTTTTTAATTTGGAATTTAAATACTATGCAAGAAGAGATTTCAATAAAAAATTTATAACTAGTCATTTGCAGTGTAAAAATGTGGTTTCTTATTATTTCAAGCTTTTAAAATGTTAATGTAGTACATAGCTGTGTAATTTTACAGGACAGTTTAATTTCCCTTGAAAATATGGACCTCAGTAAAGAGCCCAAATTAAAAAGAAATTAATATGTTTTTGCCCTGGCTGGTGTGGCTCAGTTGGTTGGACCATGGTCCTGTGCACCAGAAGGTCGCAGGTTCCATTTCCTGGGCAGGGCACCTTCCTAGGCTGCAGATTCAAATCCTCTGATAGGGAGCATGTAGGAGGCAACCAATCGATGTATCTCTCACATCAATGTTTCTTTTTCTCTCTCTCTCTACCTCTCTAAAATCAATTAAAAATCTTTTTAAAAAAGAAATTAATATGTTTTAAATAGTAAGTTATTTTTCTGGTCCTCTGAGTTTTATAATATCTAGGCCTGGTGAAAAATTTTACTTAAAGAAGGTATCCGACAAGCAGTCGCAGTTAGGAATTTTTCACAATATCAGAAAATAAAACTGCTTTTAAGAATGAGTGCTCTATATTTGTTTCATTATATTAATTACCATCAAATATCACAATAATTAAATTTTTGTTGGCATGGAAACTACTAGAAACATAGCCATCAAACACACTGGCTCTCCCTACATGGAATAAAATTCTTCATCATTTGCTCTGCTCAGAATCTTTCTAGTTTGGGACCACATCCTATTTAGAAGGTTAAGTTGTTTTATATATGTGAAAATTTTACCTGATATGCTTTAATAATAGATAATATTCAGGCTTCAACTTTGATATATCCATTTTATAGAAGAATTATGTTAAAATTGTAATAACAGATTATGGCTTTAATGATAAGTTTGAAAAGCCTAATAGTATTGGCCTGCACTGTCCAATATGGTAATCACTAGTCCACATGCCATATTTGTGCATAAGATTGAATTAAAATTAAATAAAATGTAAAATTCAGTCCTTTATTGAGCACATTTCTATTGCTCAGTATCCTCATATCGTAGCGGGCTTTTGTGTTGGACAGTGCAGACACAGGACATTTCCCTCGTTGCTACTGGACAATGCTATTTTAGACTTCTGTCATGCTGATCATGCTTTTCTCTTTTCAAAAGTTAAAGACAGATTTTCCCTTATCTAAAACTTAAGCAATATGAGAGTGGACAGATATCATACAAGGCAGCAAGCTCAAAATCCTTAATTTATTTAAGAGGGAATCTCAATGCGTTTCACATTTACCTACCTATGGTTTAAGTACATAAAACACTCTCTACTTAGTCTTCAGATTAAAGCGCATAAAATGTGTTTCATTCATTCTTAAGCTTTCTTAAAATTGTTTTGGTTTTGAGTGAGAATCATTTATAATATTAATTAAAATTAATAAATACCCAATAAAAAATCAGAGAAAGAGACATTCATAGAATATAAATAGTATTTTGTCAATTCAAATTCACTACCCTTGGGCCAAAGCTCAATAAAAATCAGAATTTGGATAACTTATCTCATGATAACTTGACTTCCAGACTGTAAAAATATTTACTAATTTTCTTTAATACATCTATGATTTCTCTTTCTTGGGCCAAATTCAGTAGTCATTACTCTATAACTCAGCAGGAATGAAAGTCTAAATCAGTGGTTGTTCCAGGCTTCTTGTTTCCTGTCCATTCTAATCATAGTCAGGTGACTCATTCTGATGGCGGTAATGATTGCTTTAAAATGATGTAATTGAAACAATTCCTCATATAAAATAAAAGTAAAATGGAACATCTTCTTTTTCATACCAAGGGGTTTTACATGACATTTATCACTTCTTAATATTAACTCTATGTTTTAATCTTTTTGTAGATCAAGTTATGTTTTTATTCCTCTTAATGGAAAGAAAGCAGAAACCCTGTAAAATTCCTGAAGAACCCCTCCTTTAATGAAAATTTATAAACATTATTTATAATTTTAATAATAGATTTACACTAAAATTAATAGAACTCAAGAAGCTCTGGAAATAATGTTTATATGTTTTCAGTTTTCAAGCAGTCAAGCCAACCCCTCTGACATTTTACTGAGAAAAACATGAGACAAGAGAGGTATTACTGATATCCTATCCCTCCCAGGATCAATATAACCCAACATTATGTGGAAAGAAAATGTTAATTTGAATCTTGAACTAAAGATTCTGATTATTTAAATGTTATTTAAGAGACAAGATACATGGTAAAATGACAATTACATTTAAATATCTCATATGTGTGTATGTTTAATGTAATCTCTCATGTAAAGAGAGCCTAATTGAATACTTTTAAAACCAAATATTAGCAATAGGGAAAAAAATTGAACTTAAACTAAAATTAAAGTATGTTTTTCATTAAATTATATTGATTTACATAAAACCACTTTTATTCAAATCACTGATGTAACAGCGAAAGATTCATAATCTTACCTAATTATGGCAATCAAAAAGTGAAGTTCTGAGTCTGAGAAAATGGTTATATCTCTTGTAGAATATATCACATGCACATAATCTTGAGTTAAAAGCACTCTCATTTCCAACCATGTATTTAAAAGAAAACAAAGTGCTGGTATGAAAGGATGGTTAACTACCAGAAGATTTATCAATGTAATTTAACTACATTAACAGGTTGAAAATAAAATTCATGTTATCGTTTCATAAGATGCAAAAGAAAGTATTTGATATAATAGGCATTCAACTATGATTTTTAAAATAAAATTTTATTAACAAGAAATAGAAAGAAATGTCTTAACCTTATAAAGTATATTTAGCAAAACCTATGGTAAACTCCATAGCAAACAGTAAAATTTTAGGAGCTATCCTATCAAAATCAAGAAGGCAATCATTATGATTGTTAGGTCTGGTACAATAAACATTATACTGCAGCTCCTTGCAATAAGACAAGAAAAAATGTGTAAAACAAATAAAAGAGGCAAAATTTTTGTGTACAAGCAATATATATGAATGTAGAGAAAAATCAAAAGACGTTCATAAACAAACTTTTTATTAGTAAGAGAGGACTGCAACTTTCTTGGATGCAAGACTGACATTCAAAAATTAATAGCTTTGCAGTACACAAGTGGAAACTAATTAGGAAATATAATAGTGAAAGCAATGAGAAAATATAATAGTAACAACAATCAAAAGGGACCTAGCAGAAGATGAGACAGACTTTTATTGAGAAAATTGCAACCATCATTGAAGGTCATAAAAGAAGACCTGAGGAATTGTCAAGATGTACTGGGTTTACTAATGAGGTGACACAATATGGTGATTAAGTGAATTCTCTATTAACTCATATGGAAATTGAATGCAATTCAAATGAAAGTCCCATAGGATTCTATATGCAACCAGACAAACTGAGTCTAAAACTTATATGAATGAATAAAGTTCCAAGAATTATCCAGACAATCTTGTAGAAAATGAAGAGATAACTTGTTTTGTCTCATATAAGATCTATAATAAAAATAGAATAAAACAGCATATATTATTTATTTAGGTGAGGATAACCAAATATAGCAATCTAATCAGCAAAATAGAAAACCTAGAAAGGGCCATACACATGCAGAAGCTTGACACATGACTGAATTAATAATTGACTATCATATAGGAGTAAAAAACTAGGTATCCACCTCATATAATAACAAAAATTAATTACCAGTACATTAAAAACCAAAATGTGAAAACTGAAACTTTTAAAAGGCATTAAGATAACCATAACAGAAAATGTTAATACATTTATCCATATTAAGAGTTTAATAAAAATAAGCCACATTATGGGAGTACATTAAAAGACAAACTACAGTGTATGAGAAGATATCATAATGCATACATTTGATAAAGTATGAGAACCTGAAATCCATAAGAACTTTTTCCAAATCAATAAGTAAACAATGAATGAATGAATGTTGTAAACATACAAAAAGATGCTCAGCTTCACTAATAATCAGCAGAATGCACGTTAATACAGTGGGTTACCATTTTATAATCATGAGATTGGCAACATTTAAAAAGTTTTACAACACTAAGTTTTGCCAAAGATTAAGGAAAAGAGTGAATTCTCATTTACTGCTATTGGAAATGTAAATTAGTTTAAGCCACTTTGGAGAATGATTTAAAAACATCTAATAAATCTGAAGGTGTATGTACATTATAATCCAATAATTCTACTTCTAGGGATTTAGAGCTCTTTCAGTATGCAGAAATTCTCACTCATACACATGAAGACAACTATGTAAGGATAACCATTAAGGTATTATTTGTAATATTTAAAAATTAGAAACAACTTCAACATCCATCAACAAGGAAATAAATAAGCATGTAATTGTCTGTTTATATAAAAGAATACTATTTGACAAGGAAGTTAATTAACCGGAAATAAATGCCTGGGCATGACTACATCTCAGGAACATGATTTTTAAGTAAAATTTTTCAAAATTTCAAGCTTCTTCAAGGAAGTTTTCAGACACTTTAACAAAAATGAAAGAAAATTCTTGCATTTCTCCCATGCAGTAGAAAACAGCATACTCCCTTTTAGAGAGAGCATCTGCTCTCACATCCACTTTGATCTCCATCCCACCCTTCTGTATCTCCAAAATGAAGGCCAAATGTCACTTCCTATTTCATATTATTTTGGTAGAGTTATTCTTATTCTTTTATTTTATCCATGCCCCCATCAAAAATATATAAAATCCTTTTATATAAAGATTTAGAACACAAATAATAACACAACACATTCTTTGTAAACATTTATACAAATTAATGTTACAAATTGCAAAATTGTGAAAACATGGATGCATATCTTAAGAAAATTGTTTATTTCTGAAGACAGGAGTGAATTTGATTAATGAAACAAAACTTTACCTGAATGTTTGATTAAAGGTAAAAGATCAGCAAATATGGCAAAACATTAACTTTAGTTCAACCTAGATGATGGAGTTACAGTTATTCACTACGTTTTTCTTGTTTGTACTTTTGAATTATTGTGAAATGGCAAAAATAATTTTAAAAGCATCCTCTGCAAGCAGAAAAATAGAAAAAAATCAATGAAATAGTTTTAAAAAAAATCAATAAAATGGACAAATCTCTAGCAAGGCTCCCAAAAGAGACAGACAGAGAGAAGAATGAAATTACCAACATCTGGAACGTAATAAGGAATATCACTATGGCCACCCCACATATGGCACCAAGAGATAAGACACTTCCATGTGTGGTGTGTGTGTGTGTTTGATGTGTGAAAGTAGAAGGGGTCCTGATTTTTGTCCATTTTTTACATTTTAGCAGATTTACCTGCATAGAGTGAGGGAGCAACAAATATTTATTAAATTAAATAGAATTTTAAAAATAAATTGTTTATTGCATGACTCTTCTTACTGGATCATAGTTTCTAACAGAGGACTAGCAATTTCTTGGACTTTTTAAAGAAACTTAAAATACTGTGTTGCCATCATATGGAAATGCCACAGAGTAAAAATAGAAGCTTGCTCAACACAACTGTAATGAACATAGCAAAAGGAGGTACACAGCTTTATCATTTTTTGTGTCATCTGAAATGTTTTCATAGAATTAAAACACTTAAGAAGTACTTGATGGCATACTTGGAATGCTTATCCTCAGTAATGTTAAGTATAATTTTTCTTGTGTACTGTGAAGGAAAATACAGATAATTTGCTGTGACCACTAACAAAAATGTGCTGTGTAAAAGTAAATCAGCATATGTTATCTGTGTTATCTTTCTACTAACATCCTTTTTATCTGTTTCTTGGCTCTGTTTATCTTGCTTCTCTGTGAAGTAGATCAGTCAGTTGTCATTTTATTGGGACATGCATTGTCTGTAGGTACCTTGCTCATCATATAGCATAAGGTTAATTAGATTTAAAATACCCCGCTGGCGTGGCTCAGCGATTGAGCACCGACCGATGATCTAGGAGATCGCGGTTCGATTCCCGGTCAGGGCACTTGCCCAGGTTGCAGGCTCCGTGCAGGAGGCAGCCGATCAATGACTCTCTCATCACTGATGTTTCTATCTCATTCTCTCCCTTCCTCTCTCTGAAATCAATAAAGATATTTAAAAAAAAAAAAAAAATTAAGATTTAATATAAAAAGATTTCTTTTTATAGGTAGTCCAATTATAGTAACTCATTACAAGTTAGAATAATATTTAGATACAATTCAAGCATATATATTATTGAGAATAAGATATTTATCTATTACATTCAGTAATAAAATATTTTAATTACCTAGAAAGCTTACAGTCTTATTATTTTCCTAATTATTACTTTAGTTTTATAGGTTAACATAACTTAGCATACATTTTATAAACAGTATATATCCTTTTGGTCAGGAATATTATTCTATTTCTGGAGTAGAATTCTTCAGATAACATGGATGAGGCCAGAAGTATTACCATCTTAATGGTTACTAAAAATGCATCCTCAGCTCTGGGAGTTAAATGCCTAGCAAACCCAAAATACCCCTAGTTGTCAAGATAATTGGCTTTACTTTAGTGTGCCTTTGATGTGGTATCTTAGTTACTTTCGATGGTCTGTCTGAATTAAATGCTTGTTATTTTTAAAAACATACACCAGTTATGTATTTTTAAAAACATAACTTTAAGTTCTTCTGCCTTATTAACTTTAGCAGTGTATTTCTCAGAGAAATACTCCTACTAAGAAAACTGGCATTAGGCTTGAATTTGGAGGGGAGAAGTCCCTTCCAAATGCTTTCATTCATTCATTCATTCTTTCATTCATTCATATAACAGATACTTATTTGTACCTAATCTATCCCAAGCACTGGGATATAGAAAGGTCCTAGTGTTCAAGAAATTCAAGTGGAACTGGGGAGATCTATTAACAGAAAAATTATAATACAATGTGAGATGTATAATTCATTAAACTATTCAATAAAAATTATATTGTATATTCACTATATATGCCTGGTATTATGGTATTCAAAGAACCAGAAATAACATCACAAGCAAACAAATATGACCGTTGCTTTTATGGAGTTTATAGTCTAGAGAGTTACTTAAGAAACAAAAGACAGAATTGGTAGCTATCAATAGATGGGTGGTATAATGGATGAGTGGGAGTTGAAGCTGAAGAACACACGAGCAATTGCTTTCAGGGTTCTAACATGAGTGGGTTTGCTTGTTTGTTAGTTTGTGGGGTTTTTCTGGTTATTAATTTATGTTTAGCAGATATCCAGATAGAACTTACAACATGCTAGGCTCTGTTCTAGGCACTTATTAATCACTGAATCTTCTGTAACATCCCTCCCATTACTTATCCTTATCTTGTGAATGAGAGGCCATGTAACTTTTCCAAGGTCACAGAGCTGTTAAGTCATAACACTGGAACTCCCACACAGGCTATCTGGCTCATGAATTCATGTTTCTAACCACTAATCCTGGCTACCTCTCACATGTAACGAGACAATGGGCATGTTCCATGGCCCACTGCTGTGGAAAACACAAAGAAAGGGACAACTCTGGTGGGGAAGATGTCAAACTGAGCTACTTAGAGAACATCCCATTGGTAGGTAACTTGCTGGATGTAAGAATTTGCGAAATTTAAGAAAGAAGGCTAAGCTAAGGATATAGATTTGAGAGATGCCATTTATAGATATAATGCAAGCCTGGAGAGTAGGTAAGTTCACTAAGTGGCTTTCAAACCCTAACCCACAGACCATTTCAGGTCCATGTTGAAGTTTAGAGCAGGTCTTAGCACAGTAGTGAAATAAGGATTGTTGAAGGTTTAGTGCCTATGATGGTTATTTTTATCTGTCAACTCGACTGGGCCCAGGGATGCCTAAGTATCTGGTTAAATATTATTTCTGGTGTGTCTGTGAAGGTGTTTCTGGAAAAGTTTACCATTTGAATTGCTGAACTAAGTAAAGCAGATGGCCCTTCAATGTGGGTGGGCCTCATCCAATCCACTGAGGGCCTGAAAAGAACCAAATGGCTAAAGAAGGGTGAATTCTCTCTGCCTCATTGTAAACTGGAGCACCAGTCTCCGCCTTTCCTCCAGACTCCTGGTTCTCAGGCCTTCACAGTGGGGCTGGAATCTACACCATCAACTCTCCAGCTCTCAGGCCCTTCCTGAGTTTCCCAACAGACAGGTCATGGGATATCTCAGCTTCTATTATCACATGAGCCAATGCCTTATAACCCACTTTCTATGTGATAGATGATTGATAGATTAGATTAGATTAGATTAGATTAGATTAGATTAGATTAGATAGATGATAGATAGATGATAGATAGATAGATGATAGATGATAGGTAGATAGATAGATAGATGATAGATAGTTGATAGATAGATAGATAGATAGATAGATGATAGATAGATAGATAGATAGATAGATAGATAGATAGATAGATAGATAGATAGATAGATAGATGATAGATAGATGATAGATAGATAGGTAGGTAGGTAGATAGATAGATGATAGATGATGATAGATAGATGATAGATAGATAGATAGATAGATAGATAGATAGATAGATAGATAGATAGATGATAGATAGACTACAGATGGTAGAACTTCTATTGGTCCTGTTTCTCTGTTGAACTCTAAGACAGTGCCCAAATTCTATCTTTCCCTCTTTTACCCCTTACACAATTGTAGTCAATAGAGAATGCACACAAAGAACAGTCATCAGAACCTAGCTAAGATCTAAAGTCAAATAGACCCTAAAATGACCAACTCCACACTCTGTAATTGAGAACGAAGAAAGAAGAAGGAGGAGGGAAGGAGAGAGGGAGAAGAAAAAGGTAAACATTTAAAAATACTGAACTTTTACTTATCATTTTCTAATTAAGTTAGTCTGGTAATTTTTGATTTATGACCTAACTTGTATATATATTTTCTTACTCTCTTTAACCAATGGAGTTCCTGAAACACCTACATTTTTGCCACATTACTGTCATTATAGACTCCTGTTTTAACCCAAACAAGAGGTCCAGGACCTAACAGTGTCCCTAACTGCGGACATTGCCCTCGCAGGCCTCAGGACTCAGAGGCTGTTCTGTGCAGGGTGCCCCAGAGAAACATTAGCTGATAGCTCAATTTTGAAAATGAAATGTATTTTAATATACACTGCCTTTATAATTATTCAAGGTGTGTGTATACATTTTGGGGGACACCCTATATATGAAGTCTGAGAACCTTGAAGCAAATATATCAACAGAGTTCCCTAAACAATTAGCTCCTGGACTAATTTAAGCGGTAGAATCTCTGAACTTTGGTTGTCTTACAATGGTTCCCTCTTATTCCTAAGCAAGTCAGCAGTTTTCTAAAATATTCTTCTGTTTAAAACCTTAATTCTGAATTCCTTCACAAGACCATCTTTTGTGATTAGTGTAGAATGTTGCCAGCACTCTTAAGATAATAAACTGTGTTCAATAATCATTGCAGGTTTGTGCTTTGAATATGGAGGGGGTTTTTTTATTGCAAAATAAGGGGTGTAACTTCATGAAGGCATTTCCAGCCTCAGACAAGACCTAACGTGAGGCATTTAAAACAGGAACTAGGGGAACTCCAGAAAGCAGGGGAAGTTTCTGAAAGTGACAGTGAGCAGGCAGAGGCAGTGAGGTGAATATCTGCAAAGTTGGTAAATGCAAAGAGAAGAAAGGAGAAGATAACCATTTGAAAATAATAACAAGAACAAAAATAAAATAGGGAAATGGAAAATTAGTAAAATATTTGCTTAGGAAAATGTTATGCTCATTTCATTCAGCAACATTTATTGATTGCCCATTTTGTGACTGGCTTGTGGGCACACTGCTGTGAATAAAACATTCCCTCAGAACTAAGAGTCTAGTGTGGAAGGCAGGTTAAAAAATAATGAAGATTCAATGTGTTAAGCACTGTAATAAGGTTATAAAAATACTGTGAAAAGGCAATGAAGAGTAATTAATTTTCACCACAAGGATTAAGAAAGGATTCACAGGATGGCATTTGACCTTCAATCCAAAAATGAAAAACAAAGATTATTTGAGGATAACCATTGAGTAAATAATATATTTTTATTATTTATTACTATTTTATACTTACTAAAGACTCCTCATTTTAGAATATATCTGGTTGATATGAGTAAAAATAATTTTTTAAAAAATTATTATGAGCTAACCACATTTTGTGTAAGTATTATTTAATTTTTTTTTCATTTACAGTTTACATTCAATACAGCGTAGTGTTAGACAACCATATACTTTACAAAATGTTCCTTCTGACATTGCCAGCACCCACCTGGCACTATACATATGTGTAATTTTTTTTAATGGAAATATAATTTTAAAGAATGACTGTCTCTATATAATTTTTACCAAGGTGTTTGGCCAAATTTTCTCTAAATCGGCCTAAAAGTCACTCACTTCTCTTTTAAGAGTTAGAAAATCCATTCCTTTAAAAAATGATTACTTTTATTTTTAATTTAACTGCTCCTGGGTCAATGCTCCAATCAATCCAGCATAATGTTAATTAATGCAACTTTAATATAACATGAATAATACCATAGTATTACCTCAGTTTGGGCTGGAAGATAAAAGAGTAAGTGATAAAAATAGTAAAAGATGAAGAAGTCATCATAGCGGTTAATTCCTAGCACAGTGTCTACAGACCACGAGTTTTTCTGTTTAAATAAATAAGTTATAATATGTCAACATGAACAATTTAATTATTGAAAATGAATTTAATAGATCAGTTTAGAATGAGATCAGTCAAACCACTTACTAAAGTGAATCACCTATCTGTCTGAGTACCTCAACTGTCTAAGCAGACCCTGTCATCAAGACAGTTTTCCATGTGGGAGAATTGAACCTTCATCTTCACGCAGACAATGCGCACTGACGATAATTAACATTAATGGGGTCTTCTAGTGAGGAATGAGAAACGCTCACGTCCTTGCTGAATAGCAGCAGTTGCTGGCTCTCTGGTCCTCATCAGTACTTTCCTGGTTTAGAAACTGTTGAATTTTTATCAGCCAACCTAAATGTAAATAGCAGCAGCAGACAGAAAAACATGCAGGAGTTCTGCTGGACACAAAACGTACACAGAACAGAAAGTATAATAGGTGTGAACGGTGTAAGATGCTAGCACCTTCTTTGGTAAAATTCAATGCCTGTTTTCATTACAAAAGATGTGACAAATTCAGAACTCCCTTTGAAATAAAAAAGTAAATGCTTTGACCTGAACTTTAAAAATCTGTGCTCTGAGTTTCTTGTAGAGCTAGAATATTGAGTCCCAAGCTGTCATTTGTTTCCAAATTGTATTTCAGTTTCCCAGGAGATATAGTAAAAAGGAGAAAAAAATTTCCAGAAACCACAACAGTTTGAAAAGTTTTATTTTGTTGTTTAAAATAAAAGGTTGTTTAAAAGTTAAAACAGGTGACTCTTGCAGGGAGGACACTGAGAATTGAAAGTCACCTGTCAGGCTATGGTCTTAATACTCCCCTCATATGAAATAGTTCCTTCAGAAGACAGAAATATGCCATAAAATATACACTTTTGGTGACAGGGACCATATTTCCTTCTGAACTTTAGTAATAGAGGTTTATTTCATCAGTGATTTCAAAACTCTTTCAACGTTTTAAAATTTTTAAATTATATTTGAAACAGATATTTGCATATTTATTTTGATCAGTCATCATATTCAAGAGTTAGAGGAGGGTGAATTTTTATTCTTTGTTCTGTCAAGAATCAGAAACATGCCCGGCCAGCATGGCTCAGCGGCTGAGCATCAACCTAGTATCCAGGAGATCCCGGTTTGATTCCCGGTCAGGGCACATGCCCTGGTTTTGGGCTCGATCCCCAGTCAGGGGCGTGCAGGAGGCAGCTGATCCATGACTCTCATCATTGATGTTTCTCCCTCTCCCTCTCCCTTCCTCTCCCTGAAATCAATAATAACATATTTAAAAAAGCAAAAAGACTCAGATACATGACCTGCACAGAGCACGTCAGTCGGATTGTCACAGTGACCTTAGGTGGCCCCACCACAGGCGCAGGTTAATGAGCGCAGGGCTCTGGTACAAGCGACAGAATCAACTGGCTGGCAGGCGTGAAGAGGAAATTCCTGGAAGAATATAGAGTCTGCAAATTGGAGGGAGGCTGTTCTGGAAAATGTGTGAGTCCCAAAGGGATTCTGGAAGTTAGGTAGCATGGACTTTCTGGCCCAGACGCTTGCACTGCACACAACGCTGGACACTCGCAGCGAGGCACAGCAGGCCGTCGGTCAAGGCCTCCGTCCCAGCTCTGCCTGGTAGGGCACGAACACAGAGGAATTTCCCCCCCCCCGCCTTCCATCACAGAAGTGGGGCCCTGGGTCCCACTGACGCTGCACCCAGCGTGCAGTTCTTAAAAAAAAGGCAGCTATTAGGGGTTGAACAGAAACAGGCAAGAAAGTACACACACAGAGTCTATGACATTGTTGTCCCCTCTTCTTTCCTAAGTGATAGAAAATATGAAGACAAGCGCAAGAGATCTGAAGCCTCTCCTTTAGTCTCGCCGGATTTTCTTCCAGAGCCCTCTGTCACATTCTGGGGCTAATTTAAATGACTGCAACGTGTTCGAATGTCTTAAATGAAAGACCATTTTCAAAATATTATTTCACTCAACTGGAACTGTAATAAAACCTCAAACAATGTATTTACACACATTTTATAAATGACATGACACTAAACTGCTGGATAAAATGTGAAAGAAGCAATAAGCTAACAGATGTTCTGTGAACATGGTGTCCATATATTTGAAAAAGTACAGAATGACTTTGAGTGTAATACCTTATCTTAGGAGAAAATGATGTCATTGAAGTAGATCTATGAGTTGTAGACCAAAAAAAAAAAGAAAATAAGGGGTTAATAGCACAGGCCAATATCATAAATAACATCACAGTTAAAATTGCTTTATAACAAATAACACAAAAATCTAGTACAGCTAGAGTTCTTAGGAATTACACAAAAAGGAAATCCACCCATAGAAATAATGTTCACCCTTTTTTTCCTAATGGTTCCTAAGGAGTGCTCAGATGGCTGAGTTTAAAAATCTTAGTCCAGAATATAAAATCGACATCCAAATCCCCTCTCCACACAGGCACCAAAGTGAACTTTCTAAAACACAAATCAGATCAGGATCTCTGCCTGCCTTCTTTGTTTAGAATGTTCTTGCTTCTTTCCTACCTTCCCTCCTCATGGCTAGTTACAGCGGTGCCTCGGTTGTCAAATGTGATCCGTTCCAGAGACCATTCAAGTTCTGAAATGTTCAGAAACCGAGGGACCCACAGCCGACAGCTGGGCCTCAGGGCCTCGCCCTCAGAGGGAGCCGAGGGGCATGTTCGACTTCCGAGGCATGTTCGAAAACCGAAGCATTTACCTCTTGTTTTATGGCGTTCGTAACCCGAAATGTTCATCCATGGAGGCGTTCGGAAACCGAGGCACCACTGTACTTCTCAACCATCATATCTCAGCTTAAATGTATACCTCACCCCACCCCAGTATTTAGCAAAAAATGTAAAATTTTTATTTATTGTCTGTCACCACCCTCCACGCTGCAAGGACTATATATATCTTGAGGTTGGTGGACAGGTGTGTTTCTCCCTACACATTTCACAGTATCTGACATGTAGTCAGTTAATATTGGTTGTACAAATTAATGTTTTAAATAAATATTTCACTTTATCATTTGCTACTTTTCAGAAAGGCTGGGCATATTTTATATGAAATAGTATTTTGTTTCATGATTCACATGAATTCTTTTTAGACAGATGAGATAAAAGTATGAATCATCAAGTTCACCAAGGCAAACTAATTGGCTGTAGTTTCAGACTAAAGAGATGTCCTATGATTAACATAGAACTTTTATATATAGCACAGTTGCTAAGAGAGGAGCCAAGGAGACAGGCTGATTGGATTGGAATCTGGGAGGAAATATGTATTAGGCATGGGAGCTTAGACAAATTACTCTTACACTCAACTTTTTTTCTGAAAAATAGGAAAAAATAATCGCTTTATTGGGTTGAGATGTGGATTAAATAAGACTCCACAAAGAAAGCATCTGAAATAACACCTGAAATACTGAGCAGTCGTTATTGTTACCTACGTGAAACCTCCAAGTTCAGTAGACTTTAATACATTGAAAATTGCAACATTTTTCATAATCATTAGAACTTGACCCTTCCTAGTTGCTTGCCAAGTCACCCTAGTGATGAAAATAATTTTAGAGTTCGTGTTATGCTATCTTTCCAACCTCATGCCAAAAAGCTCTTTCCCCCCCACTTAATTTTATATTTAGTACAGGGGAAAACTGAGGCACAGAGAGGTAAAATGACGTGTTCAGGTCATGCAGCAAGTTAGTGAGCCTCATCAGTTACCTTGGAGATCTGCCTTAACCAGTTATTCTGATCTGTTTCCAACTTTAACGTATTTTGGTTATTTGAAATGTTGGATTCAACATTTTTATGAAGAAATTGGACCTGATCTGCACCTGGCATTATTTATTACTCCAAATTATTTGAATTCCATCCAGTTTTAAACCCCCATCTGTAAAAAGTGCTGGCAAGCAGAGAAAATGTATATGAAACTATTACTCATTATAATATGCTTCCTCCTCCCTTGGGCTCTTATTGCCACGTGTCATGGCATCATTTCAAAGTTATATGGGACATAATACCGGTCTAATAATTGCATACTTGTTATCAAATAGTTTTCAGGAAAGAAAGAATAATACTTTTATAACAATAAAAGTGAAAGAAAACATATTTAAGGATGTCTTTTTTATGAAAAATAAAATGGCTCATTACCTGAACACATAGCAGATGATCCTGGTTATTAAAGTCATATATAGAACAATGTGTGCCCATTAACAGGCCTTGTAATCCTTGTCAGCCCAGGTTCTACGATTATTGCATCTTCCTTTCAACCTACAAATGCTTCAGTTGTTTCTACCGGATTTTATGAGCACTGTTACTAAACAAAACAGTTATTCAGTGCCCTTAGACTTGACAAAATCTGTAAGTAATTTTTACTTGTGTATAGAAAAAGAACATTGTAGAATCATAGAATGCAGAGTTGAAAACATTCAAGCTCCACCTCCCACCCCAAGCTGGTGACGCCTGTACAAAGCACTCACAACTCGCAACGTAACTCACTCTGTTTCTTATCTTTGCTATTGGAAGTGTTTGGGTTTCATTAGGTTCAAATACACCTTCTTTTGAAACTTCTGGATATCCCCAAGAGAGCTTCACAGGATACTTTTCCTACATGACATTCCACAAAAGTGAGAAGACAGTGATTCATCCCCACCCCCAAAATATTTTAGTTGGTGTTTGAAATATTGAATTTATTATCTTCAAAAAGAAGTTGGATTCAGATACCTTAAGATACCATTTCCACAGTGTAAACATTTCAGGTCCTTTTGTCGGTGGGTAGTTTATTCATAATTAAGAGTTTATTTTTGGCCTCTCACCTAAGAAATGGAGTAGAAATTAAATCTATTTGGACTAATTTTATTCTTCCTTTATTTTTAGAATTCAATAAAGTTAGAGCCTATATTGGGTTAAATGGTGGCCCCCAAAGAGATGTGTATATATCCTAAGCCCTGAAACCTGTGAATGTGACCTTCTTTGGAAAAGAGTCTTTACCAGTGTGATTAAGTTAAGGATCTGGAGTTGAGATCAGCCAGGACTTAGAATGGGCCCTAAATCTCATGACAAGTATCCTTATAAGAAGTTCATGAAAGAGATACACATGGAGTGACGAGAAGACACAGAGAAGCCATGGAAAGGCAGGGACAGAAATTTAAGTTATGTAGCCACAGCCGAGGAAAGCCTAAAGCCACTAGAAGCTGGAAGAGGCAAGGAAAAATTCTCCCCCTAGAATCTTCAGAGGGAGCATAACTTTATTTCAGACTTCTGCGCTCCAGAAATGTGAAAGAATAAATTTCCGATGTTACACACTACCCAGTGTGTGGTAAACTATTATGGCCACTTTAGGACACTGATCCTGAGCTATCACTCTGCATTCCCAAAATCTATTACACAGAGCAAGTTCCGTGCTTCTCCCCTAGCTCCTGGTGGTTTGCTGACAATATCTGGCATTCTTTGACATGAAGGAACATCATCTCAGTCCCTACCTTCATCTTCACGTAGCATTCTCCTGGTGTGCTGTCTCCAAGCATCTCCTTTATATAATGATACCAATCTTACTGGATTCGAGACCCACCCTACTTAAGTAAGACGGCATCTTAACTAATTACTTTTGCAATGACACTATCTCCAAATAAGGTCATTTTCGGACGTACTGGGAGTTAGGACTTCAAAATATAAATTTTAAGGGGACACAATTCAACCCATAATAGCCCTCCAAATTCATTACTACTTTTAAATTATGCACTACATGTTCAGAATTGTGCTCATTGCTATATGAAGCAGGGAAAAAGTGTCAGGATTTCTACGCTCAAAAGATTTCCTTGTATAGACATGTGGAAGAATGACTGAAAAAGTTAAGATTATTAAATTTGTGTGATATGGACTTTAGGTACTAAACATGTTCTGGGAAGGGACAGACAGGATTTTGCTTATTTATTTATTTAAATATATCACAGACAAAAGTTAGAAAAGTTATTTTAAATGGACATTAGAGAAAGCAGAGTCTTGAAGAGATATTTGTACACCCATGTTCACAGCAGCACTATTCACAATAGCTAAGAGGTGAAAACAACCCAAATGTCTATCAACATACAGGTGGAAAAACAAAATGTAGTCTTTAAATACAATGGAATACTATTCAAGAAGGAATAATATTAAGAAGGAAGGAAATCTTGGCAAATGATACAATGTGGATGAGCCTTGAGGACATTATGCTAAGTGAAATAAGCCCGTCACAAGAAGATAAATACTGTATAATTTCATTTATATGAAGTATCTAAGGTAGTCAAATTCATAGAAATAGAAAGAAGAATGGTGGTTACCAAGGGTTAAGGGGAGGACTGCCGGGAGTTGTTTAATGGGTACAGAGTTTCAGTTTTATAAAATGTTTCACAACAGTGTAAATACATACACATACATTTTTGGATAGCTCAGTTGATGTTTCTTTCTTTTCAGATTTAATCCACTGCAATTAATAATTATTCAAAGTGTATATACATTTTGGGGGGCCATCCTGTATTTAACACTACTGAACGATATACACTTAAAATGGTTAAGATGATAAGTTTTATGCTGTATGTTTTTCACAACAATAAAAAAATAAAATAGCTGAAGCCAAGAACTGAGTAGGCAACTAAGAAGAAATCACTCTCACTTAAAGGTAGATCCTGGATCAGAAAAAGGATATTAGTAGAAGACTGGTGAATAAAAAAATAAACTAAATAAAATAAATTTAAAAGATAAAGTTCAGTTGAATTAATAATATTGTCTCAAAGTTACTTTCCTGTTCTTGATATTTTACTATGGTAAAAGGAAAAGGGATAGACTTATAAGAGCCTTCATTGAACTATTTTTACATCTTTCTGTAAGTCTAAAATGTGTTCATAGTTTTTAATAATGGACATTAGGAAAGATACTACAGCACAGGATAAACTGCTATGTTCAAATCCTAGTGTTACCACTTACTAGCTGTGTGATTTTTTAAAGTTACTTAACCAATATGTAAATTGAGGACACTAACAGCATGTACCTTATGTGCTTTTTATGAAAATTAAATGAGTTAATATTAGCAAAGTAGCATGTAACAAGCACTATAGAGGTAATGGATAAAAAGTAAATTATTGTTTAGAAGAAAGGTTGGCTATTTCAGAATGCAATTAGAAAGTCTTGCAATTGGTTTACAAAATATCCAGTCTCTGAAGAGAAAGTAAAGAGAAAAAATCATTTAGAAGAGGCTCAGCTTTGGACAAAAAGAATACTTTTTCCATTGACGCTAGAGGAAAGACGGTGGGGTGGATATGTAATAATGTACCTAATTGGAAATAGGAGATTGAAGGATTTTCTTACCCAAGAGATGATTTATTTTTTTTTTTACAAAGTAGAAAGCAGGATTCTTGACTAAATATGAGAGGGAGGAAGGGGTTAAAGCAGTTGGCCTGTCTAATTTTGTAGATGGAGATGGAGGAAACTTCTGGGGAAGGAAAAAAATCAGGTGATTCTTGTAGACATGCTGATAACTCAACTCTGTAAATAGACTGATGATATTTGCTAGAAGGAGAGCCCTTATTTATGGTATTCTTTTAGTAGGATGTTCCTATTTTAAGAATGCTTATGATAAACAGACCTAGGCTGTATAGATTTATGGAGAATGTCTCTCTGGAAAATGTCATGCAAGCTAAGTGACCATTTGGGATACAAAATGGAGATATTTCATAGCCTAAATGTTCTCACCATATAAGGTGATATAACACGAGTGAGTATTTCTGGGAGACCACACTGTGCATGTCTAATGCAGGAACGATGGACTATGAGAGCTATACAGGATCATAGATCTCTCCATGCTTCCCCTGTGCCTTTCCATTGTTTGTATTCTTGAAAGTATTAGTAAATCTTGATGCCGGAGGAGATCTGTTACTTATGTGGGCCAATGTGACAGTCCAATCCTTTGGGTTAGCTCAACGAACAGGAAACGGTGAAGCAGAAGGTTTAAGGAAATTAAGTTTGTAATAGAGAAGGGAGCTGACAAAGGCACATAGCTGGGTAGCATTGAAGACTCCACTGGGACCAGAAAAAATGAATGGGTTGTGGCACTAGTCCTTGTGGACCTGTGACTTCTCCAGTAGGGCTACCAACCTGAATAGAAGAACAGAAAGTGTGGATGGTTCAGTTAAGGGAACTGGGTCTTTTTAAGGGTGGCAGACAAAAGTAGAAGATAAGGAATTGAGGGAAGGAGAGAGGAGGGAGAGGGGGAGAGAGAAGGGGACTGAAGTGACGTATTCTGTACTCAAAGTTGAATATAGAAGGAAGAAAAAACATGAGAGCTGTATGGCACAGTCTGTGGAACAACTAGACCTGAATTTGAATCACTGTCCTCCCATTTCTCTTAAGCAATTTATTTAACCTCTCTGCGCCTCAATTTCCTCATGCACGAAATGGGATAAAAATTCCTACCTCATAGGCTTTCTATATGCTTTAGATAAGATAATGTGTATAAAGCACTCAGGACACTATTAAGTGCACAATAAGTTACCATTTTTATTGACTAAATTAACTGAAAGAAAATGAAGAAGTCAAGAAGATCAAGGCCTTGATGAAGTCAGGACACGATTAGCAGTAATAAAGAACTGAGAGGACTGAAAGAATCGGAAGTTGGTCTGAGGATGGAAAATTAGAGTTTACAATTTCAAGGATGAAGCAGTTCCAGGAAATGAAAAGTTCCGGGATGGGGAGCCAGGGTCTCATGGGTTGCAAACATGCATGTGTGTGCTGATCATTGTCATTGATAAAATCCCACAACTGTGAGAATTCTGGGACAGATCCCAAAAGAGGCAGTGTTAACATTTTTGCTTTTCACTAATGTAAGCATCATGCAAACACAACTTACCTCTAGCTTATAACTTCTTTTCTTTTGAAACGCTAAATTTATTATATTTTAGCTTATAAGTTCTTAAATAACACTTTGAAATATATCAATTGGGTATTTATTATTTCCTACATAATGAAAATATCGGTGAAGACAACTGTGATTCTCTTATCCTGTTGACCCCAGTGGATTTGCTGTTTCCCCATGAACAACACATTAACTGAGGTCCATTAAGCAATGAGCCAAGAAACACTATTTAATATAATGGCAGTTTTCATTTAAATTACATTATAAACAATATTCTATTTGGCTAATTTACAAGATTAAAGCATAATTATTCCAGCATAGTTTCTAAAGAACAAATTAGTTCAAATCACTAACAGATTTGTAGAAATTGGTTATGTAATATAGTATTTCAACGCAGTAAGTGATTTAAACTAACATAACTTGTTGAAGTTAATAGTAATGCACTTGAGAATAATTGGCAGAGATGTTTAATCAAAAGAAAACATGTAAAGATGAGAAATAGGCAGTTTAGAGATATGCTAATAGCAATATGAATGGCATTAACATGATTCCCCTATATTTTAATGATATAACTAGTTCAGAAAACACATAATAACTAATAAATAGAAAAATAATTAGAACATTTAGAAACTATAATATTAGCATGATCATTGCTCTTGAACATAATTATAAGAAATTATAAACTGACAGGTAAAATTATAATTCTAAGTATTATGTCCATGTGATAGCCCTGTAATTTGTTTTACGTATTGATTAGGACTCTATTTAGAAGAATAACTTCATGCTATTGTAAATATGCTAAAATGTTATTATATTATATTGACAATTAAGATATTTTGAAAAACTATGCCTATTCTACAAAACACTAAGTATCCAAATATTTAGAAACATTGGTATGGCTGAAGTTCTTTGGTATAGCACAACATAACATAACATAACATAACATAACATAACATAACATAACATAACATAACATAACATAACATAACATAACAACAGTAAAATATAATACAGTATGGTATATATACATATATACTAACAGTAATATAATAAAAACAATATTGTAGTTTCAGGTTTTATAAAATTATAGTTGGTAGATTTTGACAAACGTTTATCAGAATAGTTTACTCTTTCAAAGTAAAAAAAAGGAGTCATTTGACAAATTTTTCTATTATTGTAGACCAATGGCCAAATCCATTCCAAAGTTATAGTGAAGATAAGGTTTCTGTTATTTAAATCCAAAAATAATATGCTATTGTATAACATTCATCCTGAAGGTCTAAAGGTCTTCATCTTCTTTTCTTGTTTCTTCTCTCACATTTGCCCCTTTAATGCAAGAATTAGCCAAGGTTTTAGCTTCTGACCTCCTCTATTTTCTCTCCCTTAAAATAAATTATTGCATCAAAGTAATGTGTGCTTAGTATAATTACTCAAATATTATAAAAAAGGATTAAAAGCAGCATTCTCCCTCTACTTTCCTCCCAATTCGACTTCTATTCCTCAGAAAAAAACCCTTAACTAACCGTTTCTGTTTTAATTACTAAATAATATGCTTTTACATCCTTCAGTTTACTGATTTAACAACTATACATGCTATTTATTGATTCAATATCATCAATATTTTAATTGAATTTATGGGGTTGACACTGATTAATAAAACTAGACAAGTTCCAAGTGTACAGCTCTGTAACACACCATCTGCCTACTGCATCATGAGCTCACAACCCAAAGTCAGTCTCTTTCTGCCGCCATTTACCCCCCCTAACCTCTTCCACCCCCCCTTCCCTGTGGCAGTCACCATGCTGTCTGTTTGTTTTTTGCTTTTTGCCTAATTCCTTCACGTTTTTCATCCAGCGCCTCAACCCCCTCCCCTCTGGCAGCTGTCAGTCTGTTCTCTGTATCTATGAGTTTGTTTCTATTTTACTTGTTTATTTTGTTCATTAGATTCCACATAAAAGGGAAATCGTATGGTATTTGTCTTTCTCTGACTGGCTTACTTCACTTAGCATAATACTCGCCAGGTCCATCTCTGCTGTCACAAGAGGTGAGATTTCCTTCTTTTTAATGGCCAAGTACTATTCCATGGTGTAAATGTCCCACAGCTTTTTATCCACTCCTCTACTGATGGGCACTTGGGCTGCCTCCAAATCTTGGCTACTGTGAATAACACTGCAATGACCATAAGGGTGCATATATTATGTCAAATTAGTGTTTTGGTTTCTTCAGATATATTCCCAGAAGTGGAATCACTGGGTCATAAGGCAGTTCCATTTTTAATTTTTTGAGGAAACTCCATACTGTTTTCCACAGTGGCTGCCCCAGTCTGCATTCCTACCAACAGGGCAGAAGGTTTCCCCTTTCTCCACACCCTCGCCAACACTTGTTTGCTGATTTGTTGATGGAGCCATTCTGACAGGTGTGAGGTGATATCTCATCGTGGTTTTGATTTGCATTTTTCTGATGATGTGACAATGAGCATCTTTTCATAGGTCTATTGGCCATCTCTATGTCCACTTTGAAGAAGTGTCTATTCAGCTTCTTTGCCCACTTATTATTTGGGTTGTTTTTTTGGTGTTGAGCTGTATGAATTCTTTATACATTTTGGAAATTAACTCCTTATCAGATGTATTATTGGCAAATATGTGGGTTGTTTTTTATTTTGTTGTTTCCTTTGCTGTGCAAAAGCTTTTTAGTTTGAGGTAGTCCCATTTATTTATTTTTATTTTGTTTCCCTTACCCAAGGAGATACATCAGAAAAATTATTGCTACAAGAAAAATCTGAGTTTTCTTCTAGGATTTTTATGGTTTCACAACTTACAGTTAAGCCTTTAATCCATTTTGAGTTTATTCTTGTGTATGGTGTAAGGAGGTGATTTAGTTTCTTTTTCTTTTTTTTCATGTATCTCGACACCATTTACTGAATAGACTGTCTTCACCCCATTGTAAAGTCTTGCCTCCTTTGTGAAATATTAATTGACTATAAAGGTGTGGGTTTATTTCTGGGTTCTCTGTTTTGTTCCATTGATCTTTATGCCTGTTTTTATGCCAGTACCGCGCTGTTTGATTACTTTGGCCTTGTTGTATAGTTTGATGTTAGGTAGCTTGATATCTCCAACTTTGTTCTTTCTCAAAATTTCTGAGGCTATGTGGTTCCATATAAATTTTTGAATTATTTGTTCTAGTTCTGGGAAACACGCCATTGGCATTTTGATAGGAATTACATTGAAACTATAGATTGCTTTGGGTAAAGTGGGCATTTTAATGATGTTAATTCTTCTTATCTATGAATATGGTATATGCTTCCACTTACTTCAACACTATCAATTTTGAGATTTAGCACATGTATACTGTTTTCCCATCTTTGTTTCTTTCTACCAATGTTTATAGTTGATCATTATATTTAACTCTCCTTTCTCATATATTTATAGTTTAAATAATATCTTTAAACTTCTGTTTCTTGTTCTCTTCATCTTAGGAAGGATACCTTGAAATTTTGTACCCCTACTATAACATATATACTTTTCCCCAAGCCTCTCTTCCAACTCAAATTGTGATCTCACCATAGCCATAAATGCATAAAACCATATGTCACATCACCTACTTTGCTCATTTAGATATAGTACACGTCTGATGATACTGATACATTGACTGCTTTAATAGGAGAATAAGTTTAATAATACATAAAAACTTAAATTTTTAAGTAAAATTTAAAAATAAGTACTAAAATTTTGGATGAACTATATATTAAGACTGCCATCACAAAGTAGTGTTTTCTCTCCCCTCATGATACTAAGACAATTCAGTGATTCCATGTTTATTAAATGTCACAGAGCTATTCACAGTCTGACTTTGGGCAGTTTAGTGAACTTCTAAACCTCAGTTTTTGTATCACTAATACGGGGTCAATATCCACCACATTTGGCATCTTATACTGTGCTTAGCACTTGTGTTCAATAAATGGTAGCTACAATTCTTATAATGACTAATAAGACACATTATCTTTAAATTTTGAAGATTTAAGGTTTATGTACACTCATTTATTCATAAGTATTTGCTTGGTCCCTACAATGGAAGAGTGATCTAGACTCAGAGGATACAAGGTCCATGTCTATCCTTCTGGAAGATAACCACTAAGCAGAACATTAGAAATGTGATGAGTGCTACCAGGGAGGAGGTAGGCAGAAGGAGATCACGTCGGGCAGAGTTTGCAAGGAAGTCACGGTGAGGATTTGAGAAAGCTATTATAGGGTTTTAGGAGAGTGTGATTACTCCTCCCCAGACCCTTTTTCCCTTGCCTTTTAGTTTCTACTTATCCTTTGGAACTCAGCTCTCAAATGACATTTTCTCAGGAAGCCCTCCACACTCCAGATTCCATCTGGCTTTCCTGTTACACACCCGGTCTTTTTCCTTCAGAGTCACATGAATAGAATAGAATAGTTAATAATATTTTAAAAGCTTCCATGTAAGTAGGATTTTCAAAACAAATCATTCCATATATGTCATATTCGCCATTTAAACTAATTATGTCATTAATTTTTTAAAAAAATATATCTTTATTGATTTCAGAGAGAAGAAAGGAGAGGGAGAGAGAGAGATAGAAACATCAATGATGAGAGAGTCATTGATCAAGCCCGCAACCTGAGCATGTGCCTTGACAGGGAATCGAACCCCTATCACCTGGATCCTAGGTTGACGTTCAACCGCTGAGCCACACCTGGCCGGGCCTGCCATTAATCTTTGAAACACAATCTCCTCTTAATTATATTTTTAGTTTGAAGCAAGAGACTGAAAACTGTTACTTATTTAACAGTCTACTTATGTTTCAAATATTTCCAGATTTAACATCTTTAAGAGTAAAAATAATTTACTGAATTTTCTCTTAAAATCATGGTAGTGGTGATAAAATCTTTTTTAACTCACTTCTCTTTGTTATAACACCTAGCATCTTTCAAAGGCTGAGGGGTCCATTATGAACAACATGTTTTTTTCATATGTAAGACAAACCAATTGATTTTTTAGCAACAAAAATCAGGTCGTGGAAGAAAGAAGAAGGTGTCTGATGTATTTTTCCTAAAATGGGAAGGCTTGTGTAAATGAGAAGTAAAAGGTTATGTAAATGAAGGAGGTTAAGACCCGAAAGGTTATGACACAGTTGGATCATTCCCATTACGGAAACATTAGCATAGACAAGTACAATCTGCAGACCAGCTAAATCCAAATTGCTCAACTGTACCCAAGGGAACTGAAACGATTTCAATAGTTTCCTTAAACATAGAGCCAAACAATTTGAGTTTGAAAAGGTTGTTAAGTTATTTAGAAGAACTGTTTCATCTTTAACAGTAAAATATTAAACCAGAGATTTTTTTGATCTATTACTTATTTCTAGAGAGCAATAAATTTATTATTCACATATTCTGAATGAGCTTGCATCAATCACTTTGAGACATTCAATCAAGTTCATCTTGAAAAATGAAATGGCAAATGCATTTAAATTCAAGAAAGCCAATTTGGGGCAATTGACTATAATTAAGAATGTTCACTGAAATGAGGACTACTAGATTCATGAATATATAAGAAAGCCCTGAAAACACTAAAAGTTAAATATCAGAGTTGGGATTTTAACATCCAACTGAAAAGAATGAGACAGGAAAGAAGGTCTGTGTGAGTGACTGAGTGACCCTGTATGAGTGTCTTTACTCGTGTGTGTGTGTGTGTGTGTGTGTGTAGAACCACAGTTAAGGTTACCAAAAGGAATTGTAATTCTTCCTCCTTCCCAACCCCCAACCTCACCATAATCAGAGAGTGATATTAGAGTCATGTGTCACCTAACCACGGGAACACGTCTGAGAAATGCACCGTTAGGCGATTTCATCATTGTGCAGACACTTGGGCCCATGATGAACAAAACAACACAATATTAAATCAAGCACGGGAGAAAATGATGAGGTCAAGAGACACCAGAAGCACGAGACGTATGATGCTGCTGCCGGCATAACAGCCACACTGTTTTACAGCAATTTTTTTATAAAGGGTACACTCTCAAATAATGATCAAAAGTATCGTGTAGCAAATACATAACACAGTCCTTTATTCTTATTATCAAGTACTATATAGTGTACATAATTGCATGTGCTATACTTTTATATGACTAGCAGCCCAGTAGGTTTGTTTACACCATCATCACCCTTACTACGTGAGCAATGACTTGCACTGTAACATTCTGGCATCACTAGGTGATAGAAATACTTCTTTTCCATTATGATCTTATGAGACCAGTCATGCATGCAGTCCGTCACTGACCAAAACCCTCATTACGCAGCTCACAACGGCATTCTTCCTCTCTACTCCCCCCAGGAAATAAACATTTGGAATCTTGTGAGTTTCAGTATAAATTAAGGGAAATTAACAGAAAAGGCTCAGAAGAATATACTTTAAGAAAGGTATGCCCCAGTGGTGTAGTAGTAGACAAATTCACTTCTGAAACCAAGCTTGCAGGGAGAAGCAAAAGGTTTCCAGCCCCCCACCCCCACCCGAGTAGATACTGTTTGAGCAGATAACACCCACAGTTATTATTCCTGCAAGCACAAGCCAGTTAATTCAGAATAAACCATGCCTGCTTATGAAACAGATATTTCACCATTAGTTTGAAGTTTAAAATAAAAAAAGATGGTGCTTCCTTACGTGCAATTAAATTTGATGCCTTGAGCTTGGTATAATGCCAATAACACCTTCAACTGGCTTTTCCCCAAGGAGCACCATATTGATGTCACTGGCAGGCACTGTCGCCAATTTAATTAATACTTTTGACTGCACAATCTTCAAAAGAGTTCTAAATTTAACTAAAGCATTTGCCATAATGCCAAAAATTAACATATTTGGTTGCCTTCATTCTTTCAACAATAGTGCTTGAAAACCTGCTAAATGCCTAGCACTCAGGTAGGTGCCTCGGGCAAAATGAGGTGAATACCAAAGGCCAGGTTTGAAGGCTACGAGTGTCCAGTGAAGGCAGAGACCACATTCTTCCTTCTCTTTCTCCCACTGCAGTGACCTGCTTCCAGGAGCTGCTCCGCCTGCCCCCACCTCTCCAGGGGTCAGTCCTTTCCTGCCCAGCAGAGACCTAGCACAGACTTCAGTTTCTCTGCCCTTTAAATTGTCTAACCTTTTTGTCTTTTAACTATTTCCACCCTACAAATTCTCAACTAGAGAATGTCCCAAACTCCCAGTGCCTCTATTCATAAATCTAGGTATTTTTTATGAAAAACCTTTCATAATTGTACAGAAAAATAGCACCATTACAGTTTAGGTATCTGACCTCAAAGAGGCGTCTAGGACATCCTTTGATTTCTCTCCAAACAACTCCTCTTTTTTTTGTTTTGGCAAATACTCACCCTCCCGATAGTCTCTGTAAATTCGGTATTCAATCCCTACATCTCACTCTCAGCAAAGGTTGTCTGAAAACACAGAGAGAAAATCAAGGTTTATAAGGCTTCCCCCCACTCCCCCTTCCTCCCTCATACCCTCCTATCTGAGCCTAATTTTCCCAACAGGGCTCTAGAGCTCTGGAGCCTCCTCTAAGACCTTCCTACAGCAATTTTTAGTCCTTGACGTCTTCAATTGGTTCCTCTCCACTGGCTCTTTCCTGTCAGCCTGCAAACTTGTGTAAATCTCTCCCTCTTTGCAAACAATGCTCCCATAGCGCTGTACGCTCTGTCTTTTGACTTCATGTCATTGATATGTGTAATCATTGCTTCTTTTCAGATTATAAAGGTTCACTATAGAGCAGTTAGTTGAAAAATTTAGAAATGTATATATAATTAAAGTTGCTATCATCCCATAGTCCAGAAATGAGCATTTCACTTTATAACACATTGGTGTATTCCCTCTAGTGTTTTACTCTACGAATTTATATGTGTGGGTTGTTTTATTTTGTAACCAAATTTTAACTTAAGTTTAATTCACCTTAAATGTTAATGTTTTCACTTATTATGTCAAGAATATTATCTGTCACCAAATATTTCTTGAAAAATAATTTTAATGGCAGCATGTTAGCTTTTTTTTTTTTAATATATTTTATTGATTTCAGAGAGAGGGAGAGAGAGAGAGAAACATCAATGATGAGTCATTGATCGGCTGCCTCCTGCACGCCCCCTGCTGGGGATCGAGCCCGAAACCAGGGCTCGTGCCCTGACTGGGAATCAAACTGAGATCTCCTGGATCCTAGGTCGACACTCAACCGCTGAGCGATGCCGGCTGGGTAGCTCTTTTTTGTGTTGTTCATTTCTTTTTCCCACACTGTGGCATTAACAATATTTTATAGTATTTGTCAGTTTAATGGATAAATAAATACAAGTTTACTTAAATTTGGATGGCTTTGATTATTGGAAATTTGGACATTATTTTATCTATGTTTATTCTCTTTTATGAAGTATCTGTCGGGGTTTTTTGCCCACTTTTCTACTTACTTTTGAGGCTGTTTAATTAAGAATATTAACCCTCTTCATTATGTGTTCCAAAAATTTTCCCACTTTGTTATGTGTCTTTTAATTTTTTATGATATTTTAAATTTAAATAATGAGATTTCCTTTTAGATTGATTCTGTTGGTTTTATGCACTGTAAATCACCCCTTCCTGAAAATCTACATAATTTTATTTTACACAGAGGCTTTAATTATTTACACCCCTGTAATTTATCTTGGGCTACAGTATGAGGTGAAAACCCAATTTAACTTGATATTTTTTATAAGTAACAATGATGTCAACAACATCTATGAAATCATCATTCTTGTCCCCTCTGATGACATGTGACATATGTCATCTATATCATATATTCTCTTATGCCATTCTATTGGCCCTTTCACATCCTTCTGTGACTCTGCTCTGTATGTCAAATAGGCTGGCTTGCATAGACTTTTTCTGCATTCTCTCTTTTTTTTAAATTTTTTAATTATTGTTTAAAGTATTACAGATGCCTGTTTTTTCCCCCCATTGATCCCCTCTACCCTCACCCCCCTCATGTCTTCCCCACACTAATGTCGGTGTCTACAGGTCATGCATATATGCATCTAAGTTCTTGATTACTCTGTCTCCCTGCCCCCCCCACCCCCCCACCCCCGGCAAGCCCTACCCCCACCTTCCCTCTGAAATTCCTCTGAATGCTCCATGGTTCTCTGTCTCTGTATCTATCTTGTTCATCAGTTTATTTTGTTGATTAGATTCCATATATGAGTGAGATCATGTGGTGCTTGGCTTTCTCTGATTTAACAGGCTACCAGCGCTTGCAGTGGGAGGCACTGATGGGAAGAGGAGGTGATCCAAGATATTTCTTTCCTCATTCTGATTCGGATGGTATCTTGGGCAGAGACTGCACTTACGCACTTGCACTATTTCCTGCTTACACAGGCATCCCATGATTGCACCTAGTTCACTAGCTGACCCAGCCCTGAGCTCTGGGAACTCCACTCCCTCCCTTTGTTCCTCCAGAATAGAGGTGTAGCACTTGCAGCTGTATTATGAGTCTTTGGGTGGCTCCTCCGTCTCCTCAGTCATCTGTGTAACCCATTACTTGTATTAGGTTCCCTCTGCTTTCAGTCTAATATCAGTCTTCCTGTTTGAAATCTAACTGACGAAGTTCTCTTCCCATACATTGATGTATATGTCCTTTTTTTTTTCTAAACCAGGGTTACAATTTTCATGATTGTAACTTTTCTAAAACATTTTAATTTAACTCATCGTTTTAAAAAATGTTACTGTTTAATTTTGTTTTGGAAAAACTAATTTTTCCAAGTGAACTTTAAAATGATATTGCCAATTTTTTTTTTACATTTTATCCCATTGACATGTGAGTTAAACAAATATACCTATATAAAATGTTTATTAAAGAATTTTTGTACTTGTAAAGAAAACTGAAAACAACCAATGTTAAGTAAACTTATGATTTCTGTTTCAATGTGATACTTAGGTCTTTAGAAAGAATATGATATGTACACTGCTATGGGAACATAAATTGCTATAATTATTCTGGAAAACTCTTTGGCTGTATCTACTAAAACTAATTATATGAATTCCCTGACACCTAGCTATTCCACATCTAGGTATATACCCAACATAAACATGTACATATGTTCACAAAAAGACATACAAAAATGTTTCCAGCAGCTCTATCCACAATATTCTCAGTCGGGGAACAACCCAAACATCCACCAACAAAGGAATGTATAAATTATATTATATTCATGTAATGTGATATGGCATTGAAAAGCCAAACTACTGAATGAGTCATAAATGTATAAGAGACCAGACACAATAACAACACACCGCATGATTCCACTTATATAAAGTTCAACAATGGGTAATTCTAATCTATGCTCTAAAAAGTCACAATAGTGTTTACCTTTGGAGAATTATGATCAGAAAGGGATACAAGGAAGGATGGTTTCTGCACTTCTTCGTATGTATGATAAATTTCAGTTTTAGAAGTTTGAAAATATATAAGGTAAATCCATATGTATTGATGTAGAAAGATATCCAAGTTACGCTGCTAAGTTAAATAAAATAGTTGTTGGAGGGTACATAAAGAAAGAGTCCATATGTGTTAAAAAAGACTATCATATATATGTGTGTCTAAATATATATTCATGTCTGTATGAATACATACACACATGTACTTACACACAAGTGAAAGTAAGAGCTTGAGAAACTTGGTTTGATTTTTCCCTGTAAACATGAGCTATTTTCATAATAAAAATTATCAATAAGAAATTGAATGGAATATTTGTGTCACAGTGCATTGAAACCTAAGTTAATTTAGGAAAATAAGTCTATCTTACAATATCGTTTTCCAAGCGAGAAATGTAGTATGCCTCACCATGTGCTCATCTCTTCTTTTATACCTCCAGTCAAGATTTGTAACTTCCTTCCTATAAGCCCTGTATGATTCTTTTTTGGAAATGTATCTTTATTGTTGAAAGTATTACAGATATCCTCCTTTCTCCACCATTGACCCCCTCCAGCCCTGCATGACAGCCCTGTATGTTATTTATCATTGCTCTAATGAATTGTTTAATAGCTAAGTTTCTCAAAAGAGAAATCTAGCCTCTTTATTTCCTTATTTCCCATTCATTTCTAACCTGCTCAGCCCTAATGAAGCTGTTCTGGCAGACTATCAGCTGCCAAGTACAACAGATGGCTTCTGTTTTTTAGCATGACACTTTTAGACAGCTATTAATTCATTGATTCAATAAATATTTGTTGATCACTTGAGATATGCTAGACCCAATGTTATACACTGTAGGTTCAAAGGTAAACACAAGCCCTGCTGTCAAATGGCTTATACTTTAATGCAGAAAACAATAAACAGGTACTTACAACACACTAGGTCCTGTGCTAAAGTACAGATGTGCCAAGATTCTGTAGACAGACATCAGAGCGGCACCTCTCCAGGCTTGGGTTATTAGAAACCACTTCCCAGAACAGATATTGAATAAACTGAAACCTAACTCTAATGAGGAAGGTAAGAATGATGAACTTTCTCGACATAGATGAGATTATTTACTAATCTGAAGAAGGTCAGAATCAAGAGAAAGAACATATTTCAGTGCATGTAAGGAAATGCCAGTAATTCAATATGACTGGGCTGTAGAATTTGAGGTAGGAAATTGTAGAAAGTTAGGCTACAACAGTAAGAAGAAGACAGGTCATAAAGTCATTCTAAGGAGTTTGGAGTTCAGTGACAAGCCACTAAAACTATTAAAGGTTGGAGCTGATTTGATAAAATGTGCACTTTAGAAAACTGAATTAAGCTGCAGGGTAAAGAACAGATTAGAAAAGTGAGGCCCCTAGAAGACTTACTTTCGTAATCTGGACAGTGGAAAGGAAAGGAAGTAATAACATTCTGTAAGTCATAAACAAGAAAAGTAAGAAAACTGTAATTAACTGGAAGGTAAGGGTTGAGAGGAGTCGAGGATGCAAATAAGGCCCTGATCTGGCAAACAGAGTGAATTGTGGCTCCATTGACTGAAATGGGCCAGACAAGAACAATTTCACAGAGGCAGGGAGTGATGCAATGGTGAATTTAGACTGAGAAGTGTGAGTTTTACGATGCTTTTGCAATATAACTAGAGGCAGTGGGATGTTTGCGCCTGGTTTTCAGGAACCATATTTGGGAAAGAATGCTAGATTTGAGAACCATGAGCATTTGGTGAAAAAATGCAAGAGGAGGAGACCACAGAAGTTAAGAATGCAGATCAAGTGGTTAAGGGACAGGCTCTATCCAGTCAGATTTGGGTATACATCTTGCTTTTGCTACCTGCAATGCTCAGGCTCTTTAACTTCTTTGTAAGGTAAGAATAATAATAATATCTACCTCATAGGACTTTATGAAGATTAAAATATCATCTCTAAAAAGCATTTAACACAAGTAAGAATTTGGTGAATGTTGACTATCATGATCACTGCGGTTGTTTTAAGTTTGAAGATAGATCTGATGACCTGACACCTTTAAAAGGAAAACAGAGAAAAACAGCTCACAAAAGAATCTGAGAAGCAACAGCCAGAAAGTTAGGAGGAAAACCAGAAGAATGTAATGTCACATAAGCCAAAAAGAAGGCTGGGGACAAAGGAAGGAGCATTTCAAGTTTTAAAAGTAGGCAACACTTTTAAAATGCAGTGCTAGAGGCAAGTAAAATAGGATTTCTTTAGCATCAGGATTTCTTAAAGAGCATAGATTCATTGGTGTTTTAGAAACAAAAGCCAAGTTACAAATTAGGCTGAGGAATGAATAAAAGGTGAGAAGAATGAAGGCCATCTTTATGGTCATTGAAAGTAAAAAGAGGGAGAAGATAGAGGAAGATGGAAGGGAAAGTTTGGCTGGTTGTTAATAAAATTAGAGACTCGACCATGTAAATGCCAACAGAAAGAAATCTTGTGATAAGTGCAGTCATATGAAGAGAAGATAGGCGATAGTAAAGTCTTAAGTATGAGGTGGGAGAAGATGGGTCCAGGACACAGGAGCACAAGGGTCCTTGCTCCAAAGGAAGGGCATCCATAACACTGTGACCTAGAGGAAGGGAGGCAAGGGAAGGTGGCAGGAGCTAGAGGTGGGCAAATGTGGTGGGAGGAGTTCGAGGAAAGATCTATCTGATGCTGTTTCTTTTCTCTGTAAATTGTCTGCCCTGAGTGAAGTGTAAGACAGAGAGATCAAAAGTTTGAGGGGGGAAAATATTTGAAAGCATTGCTGAGGAAACTGAAAGAGGGAACCAATTACAGAAACTCAGAAAGTTTTCCAGGCAGCTTTCAGGACCTGGTTATTGTTGAAGCTGTTAACTTGTCGGACCACTGGGCTGTTTTTTGGGCTAATTTTCTCCAGTAGTACTTAGTAGCCAGGAATGAGAATGGAGAAAGCGGGCTGAATAGGCTTAAATAAAATAGGCTTAAATTTTGGGTTTGCTACTGGATACAAGGGAGGGGGAAATATCAAGAATTGAGAAAAATGGCAAGAAAGGGATTCAAGTGTTAGAGGAGGGACAGGGAAGGAAGTGGAGAAAGGAGGGAACTCTGGGTAAAGGTAAAGTGAGCGAGGAGCTGTGGCTCCTGGAGAGGCTGTGGAATAGAGGCTAGTGGCGGAAGGCCTGGAAGGAGAGGAGTGTGTGATGCGAGAGCAAGCTGTGAATATTTCAAACGGAGCACTATCTGATGCAGCGGGGGCTGAGGTGGAGGCATGGCAGTGTCTCTGAGATGGAACGGATGTGGAGATCACTGGTGTAGAGCAAACCAAGCTAACGAGAAGCGGGGCTGCTCTCTGAAAGGCCCAAAGATCACTGCAGTTCCTCCAGATAAGAAGAGGAAAGGGGAGGAAGAAAGATGTATCAGGTGCCAAAACATACAATGAGTGAAAGGCAATGGCTGGAAAGTTCATGAGAGCAAAATAAGGTATAGAGGGTGATATTGTAAAAGTGTCATGAACCTCCAAGGAGGAGAGGGATTGAGCAACCGTTAGAGCCTGGCTGTGGCATCGAGACATTAGAGTTTTGAGCCGACCCGCCCCATCCGCAGCTTGGTGTGGGAAAATGGGTGGCACCCGCTTAAGACAGAGGCTGGAGAAGCCAGGCCTCAGGGCAGGCTAGGGAGTGGGACCGGCTGTGTATGTGGCGGGTAAAGGTGCAGGACAGGTAGGTTACACAGGCCAGGCATCGCAGGGTGGCGTGGAAAGCGATGGGAGGCTGAGAAGGGAGAAGGCCTTGCAACGTGAGGCCGAGAACATGGGAAACGGCACAATGGGAGGCTTTAAATTAGGGGCGCAACCACACCCGATAGGAATGCGAGGCCCTGTGGGGTTCATTGATTCTAACTGCAAACATTTCACGCCTAAGCTATTGTAGTCAACTCCTGACCGGCCCCTTTGCTTCCAGCTTTGCTCTTATAAATTCATTTTCCACGTCGTATCTGGATAAGATGACATAAAATGTCGTTCTGATCCTGTCATTCGTATCCCTGATTTAAATCCTCCACTGTTTTCATCAAGTCTCCAGGACTTATTGCAAATTCCTAAAATTAACATTGTATACAAGTTTCTATGGTTATCTGGCTCTTGTCCGCCTTCCCAGTCTTATCTCCCAGAAGGTCCTAAAATGTCCCCCAGACACACCAAACTCTAAGAAACTTGCCCAGACTCCACATGCTCTAAGTGGAGATAAGGGGGAAAGAATATTCCAGGTGGAATAAGCAGTTTGGAGAGAGATGTAGACTTTGAGAAATGTCAAGAGATGAAATGTAACTGAGCTCCAAAATGTAATTAGATAAAACATGAAAAATAAGAATTGCTCATAGCTTTGAATCTTTTTTTTTTAATCCACACCCAAGGATATTTTTTCCATTGCTTTTCAGAGAGAGTGGAAGGGAGAGAGAGAGAGAGGGAGAGAGAGAAAGAGAGAGAGATGGAGGGGGGGGAGAGAGAGAGAAACATCGATGTCATCAATTGGTTGCCTCCCACACACCCCCCATCTGGGGCCAGGGATCGAGCCTGCAACTGAAGTAGGCGCCCTTGGCTGGAACTGAACCCTGGAGGTTTCCGTCTGAGCGCCGATGCTCTAACCACTGAGCCCATCCAGCTAGGGCCATAGCCCTGATTCTTGAATAAAGTACTGCCTCTTTGAAATGTGTTAGAAGGTAGGTGCCGTTAATTTTCCTCAAGGAGTTAAATTTTATGCATCTACCAGACTAAATATTTTTTTATTAGAATAAACTTGTCCGATGTTGCTATTAGTAATCACTATACACATGACCTTTTCCTCATCTTTCCAAGTTTTATATAGTCAAATTTTTTCATGTTGAGAGACATATTGGTTAAGAGGTACACTTCACAGCATGTAACATAACCGACACCTTGCAAAAATGTGTGTGAGTTTGTGTATTTTTTCAAAGATAATGAGGACAAAGATTTAAAATCTGTTCAAACATTTCCTGGCAAAATGTATATAAATCATGCCAAAAAGGAATTGCATATTGCATGCCTTCAATCTGTTTTTGAAATATTTGTAGATACAGGCAACATCTGTTCCACTGGACCAAGACACACTGTAAGTGCTAATAACTTTGAAAAGCTTTGATTTGAAAAGTTTGTACTTGAAAATTAAATATTTTTTAAACAGATACATGCTGAAGCTCTTTAAGTGAACATAAAAAAATTGTTAAGTTACAGAAATTATAAAGAAAATATTTTACAAAATAAACCAAAGTCTAAAACTTAAGGAATTTTCTGAATGATGTAATCATGTATTTAAAAAATATGCTGACTTGCAAAATATAAGATTGCAGTTCAGGTCTGTTATGCATAGATGGGGGTTGGAGAGAGAATTAAGGAACCTGTCTACAAATACATAAAAGAAATTCCCATATTTTTTATTAGAAATACACTGATATACACAGACAACATTTCTATTTAAAGTTGACACCAACTCTATATAATTAGAGGATTACAGTAATAGGTCTTGTAGATAGATGGAAGGAGCTATTTCATGTATATAGTTTTGGCACATGTTATTAAAGAAACTAGCTTCACTGTGAAATTATGTATCTGACATATGATCAACTTTATATTATATATTCTAATTAGAACTAAAAGTAGCTTAAGAATGGGGAAAAAAACCCCACAATTATTCAAAAAATAAATAAATAAATAAAAACTCAACCTGACTGAGGATTAGTAAATACTGTAACATACCAGAGGTGACCAGATTTGTCAACTGGAGTAATTTTATTCCAGAAAAGTATAGATCTGAATTTAAATTGATGACAGTAAGATTCACTTTATAAAAAATCAGTTTTTCAGTAAATTACATTAAATGGTAGACATTTCTCTTTATGGCGAGAGAAGGAGTGTCTTTGACAATCTGCTGGTTATTATCAGGCAGTATTTCTCTACCTTTGGGGAGCCATACATTAGTGCATTGTGAAATCCATTTGAGTAGGTCATAAAATTTTTTAAATGAAAAATAGCATATTAGGAAATATGAAATCGCACAACAGATAGCAGGGGTAAGAACTGTTTTGTTAAAACTTGGTTTCAAATGTGCATGTGTGAGAAAGATATGGCATGTATTTCTTATTATAGATCACAGTCCAAAAAAAATGGTTTGGAACCCACTGTCCAAAGGAACACTCTATGGAAAATATGATATTATCTTTTCTTTGGAGGATGACTTAGTTGCAATTTGGTCAAAAGAGCAGATGTAAATCACAAAAGATCCTGGGCCAGATAAAGTCTTGGGTATTACAGACTCCTGGGAGGGCCAGAAGTACAGAGAAGCCAAGCCAACCAGAGGAAGCCCTAAGAGAGGTGACAGAGAGTGGGGTAGGGATCCTAGTAGTGGCCCTACTTCTTTCTGCCCTTACAACTGAGGGAACTTGGACTGGGCTAGGCAGGAAGAAGGATACTCTGTCTCCTCCATGGAGCAATCACCTTATGTCTTTAGAGTACACAAGGAAACAACAGCAAGGGAATACTTAGTTGGCGTTATAATCAACAAAGGAAAGTGCACCTTATTAACTTATATTTGTGGAATCAATATTCCAGGGTCTACAGGTGTTGGTCATGCAGAAAATTATTAACAAACAAAAAGAAAGCAGATATAAAAATATCAGTGTCAGACAAAATAGAAATCAAGAGCAATATGAATAAGAAAAAGAATGATAGAGATAAAGGAAATAATATAAAATAATATATACTCTTTATATTTTAAGTTCTTAACAGCAGAAATATATAAGACAAAAATGGAGAGACATGCAAGTGACATTAATAAGTATAAAATAGTCAAAGATTTTAATATATCTTGCTTATAAATTGAAAGATCAAGCAAACTAAAAATAATTAAAGCTATTTAGAATTCAAAACCACAGACAATTATCAAAGTTGGTTTTATAAATAAAGAATACATAAGAAACTTTGTACCCGAGGGAACATTTATTAAAATTTACCATATTTTAGTCCACAATCTCAAATTCCCCTGATCTCAAAGCAGTAAAATCATAGAGCCACTCACATTTACATTTACAAAGTGTTTACTATGTGCCAGGCATTGTTTATTCTAAGCAATGGTTGTCAGATTTGACAAATAAAGATACAAGATGCCCAGTTAAATTAGAATTTAAGGTATATAGTAAATAATTTGGGGAGGATTTTGGAAATTTTATAAATTTTTAGAGAAACAGTAATAAATTTTCAAAGCTTGGGAGAAACAGAGAGAAACCTTCCCATATACTTCTAAGATAATTTTATAACCCTGTTATCTAAACTAGACAAACATGAAACCATGGGTCATGCCTACTCTTAATTACAGCTGAAAAGTTCTAAGTAAAAATTTAATAGATTAAATATAGCAATGTATTAAAAGTTGCCTGACACCAGAAATGCAAGGAAGCTTCAACACCACAGAATATTTTAATATAACCTACTTTTCTAAAATCAAAGGGGAACAACAATAAAATCATTCCAATTAATGAAAAATCCATTTTTTAAAAGTGACACCTATTTATGTGAGTTTTTTTATTTGGTAAATGTATAGAAGAAAGTTTTCTAATTTGATGAGGCATATCTATCTAAAGATCAGCAATGACAAATTTGAAAGTGTAACGAATAAAGTCCTAGTCATAGTGGAAAATGACAGCAAATTAAAGAAAATATCTAGGAATAAAACTAATGTAAATGTACAATATCTATAGTAAAAACTTTACTGTGAGGCATAAAAGAAGATATGGTTAAATAAAGAAACATACCCTATTCTAAATGGAAAGGAAATATAGTAAAGCTAGTCTCCACGCTAAGTAAATTACAGAGTAAATGCAATCTCAGATCAAAGCCTAACAAATTTTTAAAAATAAAACTTGACAGTATGGTTTTCAGAAAAGATGCAAAAGTAGCCACACACCCCCCAAAAAACATCAAAAGCAGGAAAAGGTGGAGAATTTATGCTATCAAATTTTAAAATATGCTATAAAAATATAGCAATTAGAATTAAATGACAATGATACATTACTGTCATATATAAATGGAGTAGAACCAAATCCACAGTGAGGAACATTCCAAACCAATGAGAATGAGAATAAACAATTGGAGGTGGGGAAAAATTGTTAGGTTCCTAATTTGGAGCCAAGATGAAAGCAACATATATTCTAGGTAGATTAAAAACACAAATGTCTAAAATAAAACTGTAAAAGCATTCAGAGGCAATATATTTGTAATCTTGGCTTACAGGGGACCTTTAAAAGACATAAAGTGCATATGCCATAAAAGAAACTATTGGTAAATTTGACATTAATATTTAAAACATGTGCATAAAAAAGAATAATATTCCTACCGATATTTTTTAATTTTTATCATTGAGCTATTTAGAATCTTCAGAAGAAATGGCTCAAAACTTAGAAAATTCAAGAGGGCAGAGAGAACAACCAAATGTTCAAGACTTGCTGTGTAACTGACACCACGCGGGGGGCTTCACATGGGCCCCATTCACTCTCGGGGACCCTCATCGATCCTGAAAGGATGTATTGCTACCATCATGTTGCTGAGGAAGAAACAAAGGACAAGAAGGAAGCAGCGGACTCACTAAGAAATGATTTAGTGTAACACTGCTGGAGCCTGCACCAGGCTTCCAGGCCTGAATCTATAAAATGTTACAAAGTGCTAAATAACAGCATTTTCAGCCGGAAGAGCGATCATTAGAATCTGCTTCCTAAGTTTTAACCAGGCTGCTGGTGTGTTGGCGACGCTGACACTGTTAGTAAAGAGTAGTGGTAACCAGCTAAAAATGTGGCCTAAGACTGTATCTTGTGAAGTCATGTAAATTGTCACTAATCTTCATAGAGTCCTTCCATTCTGAATACTAGATGCAGTGATTTTGTGTTTTGGGAGGCTCGGGGACCACTAAGTAGAGTCAGTAGAAGGCTGCTCAGAAGGGCTCTCTGGGAGAAGTCTTCAGAGTGTCTGCTGATTTCAGAAAGACAGAATCTACTTAAAGAAGATATGCTATTATTCAAGCTGACAGATAATAATAAGATTTCTTCAGTGTGCTCTTTTTCTATTGATAGGAATAATTCTAAAGTATTTATATTATTTTAAATAGTGTCAGTCCCTGCCCTGCGCAGTTAGTCAAGTTAATGCCACCCCATCCTGCAGTCCTTCAGTCTACCACGTGTTTTCCAAGTCCCCTAGTGCTTTAAAAAATCTGGTGAGCTTTGCGGTAAATATGGTTATTCAAAACGATAGCATTTGGGATGCCGAGAGTAAGGCCTTGGCCCCAAGTGCCAACTAGAATACCGAAACCCTCCCAGTGACCTCTGCCCTCTGCCTCATCTTGTGTTTGCTTTTATCCACTGAAAATGGCACCACGCATCTGGCCTGGGCCTGACAAGTATCTGACTCTTCCCAGTCTCTTAGGGGGGTTAGTTCTGCATCTGTGCCCACAAGCAGCTGTTGGATTGGCTTTAACATGAACTAATAGCCTGGAACCCAAGTACTACTAGTCCCTGACTATTTCCATGTTTGCTGAGCTCCCATGGTCAATGTGACTTAGGTTGATAGTCCACCTCTTTGAAAAGGAACATTCTTCACAGATGTGAAAATTCCCCACCAGTAAATTTGGGGGAAGTAGAAATACAAAACATTGCCTGAATTGAACAAAAAGGGAAAATTTAAATGTTGGTGCTTGGTTTTTATGGTACATAATATCACCAAACAAATAGGTAAAAATATGTAATTTGATGCATGCTTAAAATTTTTTTTTAAACTTACATTGTTTGCTACAGCCAATAGAATTCTTAGTTGTTTTCACTTTGAACATTTGAGTTAGTATGTAACATTTGTGGGTAAATATCATTTTGGCCAGAAGAAGACTGCTGCCTTGTGCAAGCTGAAACAATCAGAGTTTTCCATTGAAAAGAACTGGAAAGTAAATGTAAAGCAATGTACTTATTTATATATTTGTGAGATGAATGCCATCTAAAAAATGAGAAAAGAATGAGTCTAAGCTTTTCTCTTCCAGTAAGAAACCTATAAACTAGAGAATCCTTTGTTTTCCTTTTGGAGAATACAGTCTAATGCCTTGAGTGGTTTCTTTCTCAACACATAATTGATCTCAGAATGACATTCACTTTGAGTGTGGATAGTTGTACCTTTGGGACAGAGGCAGTTTCGACTTTTGTCATTTTGTACAACAACTATAGTAGGAAAACTATTTTCTCCAAAAATTACCACTTCAGAGACCCAGAAAACTAAACAATGTCACTTTGTATGTTTATAAAAGACAAAACAGTCTTGCTACTATAAACCAAGTAGAGGAGAAAGGCAATTGAACTAATAGTACCTTATCACTGGAAATATACAGCAGTTAATTAAAAATAGAGGCATGTAAAATATTTAAGGACACAGTTAAAATGGTCTTGTGTTAAAACTTGAAAAGGACCTTAGAAATAGGAAAGATTTTTGCAGACTAGCAAAAAACATTAACAGAACTTTTTTATTTAAAGAGGACAGATATAAAAACTTTTTCAATGTATTTTTCTTATCTCTCTCTTTTTTGGGAAGAGATGTTATATATAAAAATGTGCCATACATAACCAGTGCATAGTGGAAAACATAGATTATGTATTTATGATTCAGTAACTTTTTCTCTTAGCTATAATAATAAATCACCATTGTTCTTTTACAATTTATTTTTCATTCTAATGAGTCAAAGTGGTATATTTATCAAGCTATAGATAAAAATTCAATGTCATATAACTTGAGTGAACTATATAAACATCATGGCTGGAAAAAACTAAAAAACTAAAGATCAGTTAAGTATAAATATATATCCAGTGTTGCACAGGTATTTTTTTCTTTTTACTCTCCAGGGTTTGTAGGTTGATTTAGTGATTATGAAATGAACAGATAAATAATGACCTCACTCAAGTATTTTACAATGAAATACATTTATAAGCAATAGTTACTTCAATCACTGATGAGAATGTGTGCCATTTAGCTTCAAACTGACCTTCCATTAAATATAAAACTTGATAATATTGTATTTGTTAAGTAACATACAAATAGTAAATTATTATTTTATTAATTATTAATATTTACCAAATTCCTTGGTGAGAACTTTTTATCATTGCCTTCAAGTTGTAATTCTAATTTGCATACTAAAATTTATTTTAAATTGTCCCCAATTGTTTTTACTGTATCTTTATCAGTATTCCAAAATCTGAAAATCGCCCTAGCTGGTTTGGCTCAGTGGTTAGAGCACTGGCCCTCAGACTGAGGGTCACGCACCTTGGTTGCAGGCTCCATCCCTGGCCCCCATCAGGGCTCCTGTGGGAGGCAACCAATGGATATATCTATGTTTCTCTCTCTCTCTCCCCACCTTCCACTCTCTGAAAAGCAATGGAAAAAATATCTTTGGGTGAGGATTAAAACATATATATGTGTAGACATATATGTACATATACACACACACACATATATAAAATATATGTATATATACGTATAAATTACAAAATCTCAAACACTTTCAAATTTAACCTTTTTAAACTTGATATTTGTTTGCCTAAGTACCTGGAAAAAAGATCAAGAAAGATAAAAAGGAGAATATTGTGTTGGGCAATTAATCAGATTTTTTACACAACTTAAAAATATTATTTATAAAGGATTTATTTAGAATGTTGGCCTTCCTATAATTAAAAAGATACTGTCCTAAAAATTATTATAGCTTTCTTTCATTTTTTTTTCAGGGGATTGTTATATGGTTAAAAATATCTTTCTATTAGAAGTAAATGTCTTATATCTTAACCTAAAAATATAAGACATTAAGAAGTAATACCATTTGTAAAAGAATTCAATATAAACTTCCTAAAACCATTTATCCTACTGCTTTCTGATTCAAACTAAAAAAAAAAAAAAAATCAATTTGCACACAATTTTTAGAAGTTCAATTATTCAATAATGTATTATAAAGATATATTTTTCTCATATGATGAACACAAAACCAGTATGGGCCATTTTATCCCTTCTTTGCAAAAGAGAAAATGAAAATCCAATGAGGTCATGCCTTTGCCTCATCATTTAGATACAAAACAGGTTCATTGTCGATGTTTCCTAGTTTACTGATATTTTCACTTCAAAGAAGCTCATGTTCACAGTTTTATACCTGAAATAACCATAGTCTAGAAAAAATATTAAATTAAAATTAAAATGAGCTTTAATATTGTTCTTATACTTCCAGTGATCACCATCATCAAATGATCATCATTTTCAGAGGGCACATGAATATTTTATAAGCTGGTGAATATTTTTTGCAGAAAGAAAATTATTTTTAACCCATAAGCAAGATATTATGTGCTTTACTCAAAGTTTTTTGTTTGTTTGTTTTTGCTACCTCTAGATTATTTTTAATAATAAAGCTTAGAAAACTGAACTTTAGATAATATTTGACAATGTAAAAATCTCTTGATATAAGACTCAATAGGAAAGATCATACAAGCAGGCCTCATTTTATTGCACTTGGCTTTATTGCGATTTGCAGATATTACATATTTTACAAATTGAAGGTTGTTGCAACCCTGCATTGAGCAAGCCTATTGGTGCTATTTTTCAAACAATATTTGCTCATTTTTTGTCTCTGTGTCACATTTTGGTAATTTTCACAATATTTCAAATTTTTTAATTATTATGATATTTGGTATGGAGATCTATGATCAATGATTTTTGATGTTGCTATTTTAATTGTTTGGGGGCACCATGAGCCATGCCCATATAAAACAGTAAACTTAATTGACAAATGTGTGTGTTCTGACTGCACCTCCCTCTTCTTGGGTCTTCCTATTCCCTGAGACACAACAATATTGAAATTAGACCAATTAATAACCCTACAGTGGCCTCTGTGTATCCAAGTGAAAAGAAGAGCTTCACATCTCTCACTTTAAATCAAAGCTAGAAATGAGTAAGCTTAGTGAGGAAGCCACTTTGAAAGCCAAGAGAGGCCAAAAACTAGGCCTCTTGTCCTAAACAGTTAGTTGAGTTGTGAATGCAAAGGAGGAGTTCTTAAAGGAAATTAAAAGTGCTACTCCAGTGAACACAAAAATGACAAGAAAGAGAAACAGCATTATTGCTGATATGAAAAAAAAAAAATTAGTGATCTGGATAGAAGAGCAAACCATCTGTAACATTCTCTTACATCAAAGCCTAATCCAGAGCAAGGCCCTAACTCTCTTCAATTCTATGAAAGCTGAGCAAGGTGAGGAAGCTGCAAAAGAAAAGTTTGAAGCTAGTAGAGTTTGGTTCATGAAGTCTAAGGAAAGAAGCCATCTTTATAACATAAAACAAAAAATGACAAAAAAAAACAAACAAAACAAAAACATAAAAGCTCAAGGTGAAATAGCAAGTACTCATGTAGAAGTTGCAGCAAATTATCCAGGAGAGCTAGCTAAAGTAATTTTAAAAAGCAGCACACTAAACAGTAGATTTTCTATGTAGATGAAACAGCTTTATATTGGAAGAAAATGCCATCTAGGACTTTGATAGCTACTGAGTCAATGACTGGCTTCAAAGTTTCAAAGGACAGGCTGAGTCTCTTGTTACAGACTAATGCAGCTGGGGACTTTAAGTTGAAGCCAATGCTCATAATACCATTCTGAAAATACTAGGGCCCTTAAGAATTATGCTAAATATACTCTGCCTGTGCTCTATAAATGGATCAACAGAGCCTGGATGACAGCACATCTGTTTAAAACACAGTTTACTACATATGGTAAGCCCATAGTTTAGATCTAATGCTCAGAAAAAAACGATTCCTTTCAAAATATTACCGCTCACTGACAATGCACCTCATCACCCAAGAGCTCTCCCTGAGATGTACAAGAAGATTAATGCTGTTTTCAAGTCTGCTAACACAACATCCATTCTGCAGCCTATGGATCAAGGAGTAATTTTGACTTTCAAGTCTTATCATTTAAGAAGTACATTTTGTAAAACTATAGTTGCCATAGATAGTCATTTCTCTAATGGATCTGGGTAAATTGAAAATCTTATGAAAAGGATTCACCATTCTAGATGCCATTAAGAACATTTGTGATTCATGGGAAGATGTCAAAATATCAACATTAATAGGAGTTTGAAAGAAGTTGATTCCAACCTCCATGGATGACTTTAAGGTGAGATTTCAGTGGAGGAAGTAACTGCAGATGTGATGGAAATAGCAAGAGAACTAGAATTAGAAGTGGAACCTGAAGATATGACTGAATTGTTGCAATCTCATGTTAAAATTTTAACAGATGAGGAGTTGCTTCTTATGAATGAGCAAAGAAAGTGATTTCTTGAAATGGAATCTACTCCTGGAAGATGCTGTCTCGATTGTTGACTTAACAATGAAGCATTTAGAATATTATGTAAGCTTAGTTGATAAAGCAGTGGCAGGGTTTGAGAAGATTTGCTCCAATTTTGAAAGATCTACTGTGGGTAAAATACTATCAAAGAGCACGGCATGCTATAGAGAAATTGTTCTTGAAAAGAAGAGTCAATTGATGTGACAAACTTCATTGTTGTCACATTTTAAGAAATTGCCACAGCTACCCTTACCTTCGGAAATCACCACTGTGAACTGTCAGCAGCCATCAGCATTGAGGCAAGACATTCCATCAGCAAAAAGATTATAACTCACTGAAGGTTCAGATGATGGCTAGCATTTTTTAGCAATAAAGTAATTTTTAATTAGGCTATTTACATTTTTAGACATATGCTATTATACACTTAATAGACTACAGTATAATATAAACATAACTTTTGTGTGCAGTGGGAAACTAAAAAAGTTTTATGACTCACTTTATTTCAGTTATCTGGAACCAAACCTGCAATATCTCACAGGTATGTTTGTATTTGTGCAGCAAGGTGCCTCGTAAGCCAAGCTTTTCCTTTCTGAAACAAAAAAAGTCAAATTTTGAGGAAGTATATGAAAGAAAATGTTTCCTAGAGGTAAGTAGGTATGCATATGTGAATGGACTGGTTGACTGTGAGGTAACAGAGAGTAGTGAAAGACATAATAAGGAAAAATGAATGCACATAAAAGATTTCAAGCACAATAATTTCAAAATTCTGTGCTAATTTTTGACTACTCAAACTGAACATGGGTTCTCTCTAACCCTAGATTAGTTGGGATTCAGAAAACACAAGTCACCTTAGAGCATTTATTCTTTGTTTTGAGTGTCACTAGACTAGACCCCCCTAATTTACAAACTCCAATTGGGCACTGGTTACCCATGGTGAGGAGTATAAAACATTGTTGTTGTTGGCTATTCAATACCTTCTTGAAATGCAAGACATCATAGGGGAGGAGGGAGAAAGTTTTCCTATCAACAGTGAAAATTACTAGAAAGAAAGGGATTTCAATCTAACTTACTCCCCGTGCTCAGGATTTGAGATAGTGTGACCAGGGTGTCACTGGTAGAAAAGAACATCAAAGACTACAAAGAGGATTAACTATGATATAAGGGAATCTCAAGAAGTTCCTTAATATATGGCCGAGACTAGAAGCCCTTCAAGCCTCTCTGCTTCACCATTTAGGTACAAAATTTTACATGTGAATGTGACCAAAAAGTTATAACCAACCTGGATGGCAAGCACAGAAATGTAGCCTAACAGAGATTTCATGACTGATTGAAAAGGGATAGTCCTTGCTCTACACAAGGAACAAATTACAATAGCAACATTCTGTGGTGGAAACAGAGGCAGGGGCAGCCCTGAATCAGGGATTTATAGTGAACTGATCAGCATGTCACATTGCTCACCAGTTTGTGATCAAAAGCAGCTCCAACAGCTTTGGACCTGAGTAAACCCAAGGAATCCTAGACAACTGTCTCAGTGGTGTCCTACAGGGGGAGATTCTGGATTTCTGCCTACATGGCTAACGGTGATAGAGAAGGGGGATTGTCAAGTAATTAACTAAAGAAACAGAAAATATATTAAGTACAGCTCTGGCTGGAGAAGTGGGTCTTCTGGTTACATCTAGTTCATCCAGCAATGAAAGATGTATGAATATATTTGTTCAGGTAGAGAATTTGAATTCAAATTCTTGTTTAGAGCTTGTAGTATTGTTTCCCTTTTTAAATAATTTTTTTAAACTGCCTATAGTCAAAAAGTGTAGGCATTTGTCTTCGGAATATTTTAGCTATATATGATAAATAAAATCTAGCAATAGAGGTATGAGTCTGAGTTTGCTTCACACTTATCATCTCGCTTGTGCTATTTCATTTCAGCCCCTGCACCCCTGTAAGTTAGGCCGAATTACTGTTTGGGTATTCAAGACTCAGAGAATAAATGTTTGAAAAGTTAAACTAAACACTCAGGTCTTTTGTACCAAGTCACTTTGCATTAAATAACAGAGAACCACAAACACAAAGGACCTTAGGAAGTATAAAGGGAGTTGATATTTGTCTCCATGCCCACCCTGGCCAAGGTCCATTTCAACTACCTACCTCTTTGAATTTTTTGGAGCAGAAAAGGTGAAAGAGGAAGATGGTAATGATACTTGTCAAAAGAGGAACCAGAAAGGAGATCCCCCTTCTCCATCTTTCCCAAAATGTGGTCAAAGGGCTCGTGCATAAGAGTCACATGGGGGCTTGTCTCCTCCAGAACCTGTACCTGGGATCTCTCAGGTGATCTATGGGGATCTTCTTTTCTAAAAGCCTTATCAAGTGGTTAGTCTGCGTACTAACGTGTAAGGACCGCTGCCTTCTCCCCACAAGGACTGTGCCTTACATAGTAAAGTCCTAGCATTGAAGTTATTCGATTAGCAGTGTTTTCAATATCACATAATTTGTTTATAAAGCCCTAGTGAGTCAGTCTGTGTTTGAGTCATTATAAATTCCAGAAAATTACTCTTTGCTCTTTTCCATCTCTTTGAGTTAATTAACCAGAAATGGATCAGCTTATGAATTGGCTTTTGAAAGAAAACCATTTTGTTTTTAAATATTTCCCTTCTGTTTTCAACTAGTATAATATGTTATTGCCTGAGGAAAACATATAAAGCATGAAAAGAAAGGTCAATATTGAAATTGAAATCTTGTAAAAAAAAGTGATACGGAAAATTTGAATGTGGTTAAACTGATGCCACCAGAGCCTCAGCTACTTGCTTTCAGTGAGTCAGACAGTGACCACAGGGCCGTTTAGGCTGTCCTTGCTATTTCTTGAACCGACCATGCACATCCTTGCCTCAGAGCATCTGCTCTCACTGCTCCCTCTCCCTGTAGTGCCTTTCCCCAGATACCTGCAGGGTCACTCCCTACATTTTTTAGGGCTGCTCCAATGTCACCTCAGGAGTAAAGCCTTCCCTGAGGATTCTTTATAAAATAGCGCCCCCTCCTTTATCCCTTACACTCAACTTACTTTTTTTTTCTTCATAGCACTTTTTATCACATGACATGTTTTATATTTATATTTAAGTGTTTATTTGTGGTTGTGTCTCGGATAACTAAAATGTGAGTTCTATGAGGGCAAGGACTTTATATGTCATTGCTGTTTTTATTTTCATTGCTTTTATCCCCTTCAGTGAACATGCCTGGGCCGTGGTAGATGCTCAGAAAAACTGGAGATAGCATTAAGTTAGGTACCTATGTGAAGAAACAGTGTTCATTTATTCATTCACTAAATATGTGCCTGGATCTGTGCCACATATTGTATGCCCACGCTCAGGGTTCTGGTTTCTGAGAGTGACTCCCTCTACCCTCATGGGGAGGCCATTTGCTTAGACACTTTTCCATGTCAAGCATTTCCATAAAATGCTTCTGAGCACCATTTTCAGTCAAGGCAGTCCTTTCCTGAAATCTGGCTTTGTGCTAGTATTTTAACTCTAGCTCTCTGACTATAAGGAGTCTTCAAACTGGACCCCATTTTCATTCAGGTGCGAGACCAACAATGCTCCCGTCACTCCAGCCTCTTGCCTCACCCTCCCACTCCAGCCTGTGTTCTGTTTGGTTTGGTTTTGATACCACCTAGCATTTCACTTCAGCTACTGCTCACACTGACTTTGAGGCTCTTCTTTATTGCTGGCACATCGGACCATCTCTCTTGGATTAATGAGTGGTTATTTATTCAAAACATTTGTTAGCTTTTAGCCAGCATATCCATGTACTGGTGACAAGGGACACAGCCTTCTGCATTGGCTAAAATCTGATCATGGGAATTGAAATTTTCTTAAATACCTGAAAAACTGTGCTGATAACTCTGGATAGTATGGGTGGTGACTAATTGTGTTGATTCATTTCTGGGGCAATGTGCTCTTAGAACTCTGGTGAAAAGTAAAATCCCTGGTTCTTTCTATATTGATTTTTCACCTCATTGTCCTTAAAAATATGTAGCAGGATACAAAATTAACACCCAGAAATCAATGGCATTTTTAGACACCAATAATGAACTCTCAGAAACAGAAACTAAAAAAAAAAATCCCATTTACCATTGCAACTAAAAAAATAAGATACCTAGGAATAAACTTTAGATTTAACAATTACTCACTTGGCTTATATCTATATAATGCCAAAGTAATATATTAACTAAACATGCTCTTCCCTAAACTGAGTCACATTAATGAATGAACCAGTTAAAATTATCTTTGGCATCCTGTATGGGCAAAAGAATTGACCGACTGGCTTGTTATAATGGAAAAATCTGAAGATTGTTTACATTATTTTTACCATCCGTATGAAAGCCACTTTAGAATATTCTCTGAGTTTCAGGAAGAAAATCATGATTGATGTGCCAATCATTTCTTCATAATATACAATAGTCATTCAAAACAAAAAGAATACCTTTGGGCATTCTCTTGTTCAAGTTAGTGAGAGGTAGAATCGAGTACTCGTGAAGAGCCCAAGCTCCAGGGCCAGGCTGCGGGGGTTCAGTCCACTTGCCAGCTGTGTGACCTTGAGAAAGTAATTTCAACTGTAAAGTTTCTTTTTGATTATAATAGTATAAAGTCGTTATTGAGTGAAATAATCCTAATTACATAGAAAATGCTTAAAACGAGGGCCTGGCATGTACAAGTACATTGTAACTGTGAGTTCGCTCTCTTTTTCTCTCTTATCCACACATTGTAGTCATAAAAAATTATGTTTCCTACAACATTGCTACATACATACATATACATAGAAATGAGATCACATTTCTCTTTATTTGCAGCTCCTTAATAAGAGATATGTGTAGAATTCAGCTATATTAATCTGAGAAAAGACTCATTTGGGCCCATGCTTGTCTAGTATTGCTCTTTCTAGATTAGAGCGCCAATAGTTTATCCAATCCTTATAGTAGTTATCAATTTGAGTTCATTATGTTTTAGGTGGTAAGCAGAAGATTAATAGAACTATTCAGACATATATTCTAGTTATCCAACAACTCCTTCTCACAAAATGATCTATAAAACCAAAAAAAAAAGTCTTGACAAAATAGGGAAAAAATAAATCTTGAACAGAAAGATTTCTTATAAATTTTCAAAACTTCATTCTCAACCTCTCTTTCTTCTCCCTCCAAATACACAGTATGAAATCTACATTTCTAAAAACTAGAAATGAGATTATTCCTGTTTAGTAGAATTAATTACATTAATACTGGCAACATTTGAGAAGACAAGGCTTCTTTATTAATGTAGAATTTATGACACCTATATCTTTTTTATTTTTATAGCATGAATAAAAATTATATTACATAATAGTGGAACTTATGTTTAGTGCCCAGAAATTTAAATATTCCACTCTTGGATAACAAGTAGTGTAAACATGTTAAATATTCTCTAACATATAATATCCTGAACATTTAATTTCTATTTTTTTCAAAACAACATAAAACATTAGTTTTCTAACTTGAGATAGATACAGTTCTAGAAATAAAATACAGTCAGAATATACTTTTAGCCCATTTAAGTTACATTACTTCTAATCACATATACTGTATTACATAGAGCATATGGATAGATTCCATTGGAAAGTAGTCCAACTTCTATATAAACCCTCAAAATAGATTTTCTATACTTTTTATACTGCTGAAAAATTTTGTCTGTGTGAAAATATTTTTTATTAAATCCAACTCTGAAAGCAAATATTTTCTCCTACACATTTAGAAAAGTGTATTTTTTTCTTTCTTCCTGTGTAGGATACCTTCGATTTGCCCTGGTAGATAGCTTTTCCACTCTTCTCCACCTGCTCTCTATTTTGGGAGACCACCTGTGGACTATAATGGGTCCCTTACCCACTTCCTGTTGGGTTTGGTTAATGAAGAACATTGGCATGAGACCAAAAAGAAGGAAAAGAGTAAATTATGGTATTTATGCCACAGACAGACTTATTGTTCAACCAAAAGTGACAGTTCCTGACAAACAGGCCTCTTCCACGTCTCTGGTTTGCAGGTACAGTCCTATTCCCGTGTTATTCTTACTTGTTCCTTCTTGCCTGGAGTGGTAACAGTTGTTACTAGGCCTGGTTATTGCAGTACCCCTTGTCGTTTCCCCACATCTGGCCCACAATAAACACCCCTTTTATTAAACCGTTGTCAAATTACAATGTGACTACGCCATTTCATCACACTCAAGATACTCAAAGTTTCCTGCCAAGACCATGACTGATACCTTATCTAAAAGTCTTGTGATATAACTCAAAATATATGTTTTATTTTATTCTAGAAAACAGAGCTTACACTAAGCAGAATAGCTGGGTTTTATTCATTTTTAGTGCCTCTTAATATTTCACACTGTTACCTTTCTTTCCCTTAGTTCTCCCAAGGTACTTAATGCCTGGCCCCTCCACTGCCCCACACTCTCCTGAATCAACCATCTAGTAATATTTCCCATTTAGAGCTTGTATTCTGTTTCCCCAACATCAACATTTGCATGTCTTAGTTCCAGATCCTTAAACATCTCAGAACTGTGTTAACATGATAGTTGGTTGGTTAGTATGCTTTCAGGTTGACAGATCTTTTCTGAAAGCAAAGCCTTAATTCAAAGAATCATGGTAAGTTTTTGGAAAAAATATTTTGGGATGGGCAGGTTTTGCACTGCTTCAAAATTATTTCCTAGAGGTTTGCTCTGCCTGAAAATGGAGTCAGATATGTTATATTCAGTAGATATCTGTTCTTAACAAAAATCTGAGGGTTATAAAAGTGAATGCAACAATAGTATTAATCATGTTATAATGGGAGATGAAAAGGATTTTGTCTTTACAAATAAATTAAGGCGCATGCTGTCTCAGAACACTATTCTAGTAACTGCTGAAAACCCATTGTCTATAATATATGATGAACAAATTTAGTATTCATTCTTTTCATAATTTTAAAAGATTAAAAAAGATTTAATTTTAAAGATATATAGAATTTGCAACTTACTTATATATAACTGGATTCTGTTGGTGTCCATTTTGTGAAGATACTTTTCTTAATAGGCAGTCAATTTTTAAAATATTCAATCTTATTTGCTCACATTTAAAGATATTTCAAAAATGTACTTTAGTAGCACTGTTTCCTCATAAGTAGTAGAAAATCACAAGCTATTTAGGTCACATTGAAGTAAACCACCCCTTCTTTACATAAGTTGCCTTCAATTTTTCATGATCAGAATCATAAAATTATAGAGCCCTTATACTGGTTTAACAGATGAGCTGCATCTAAGTGTATGGCTCTAAGTCATTGTGATTCAATTTCCAGCCCTATTTATCAAGATTGATATTTAAGTGATGGTGAGTAATGACAGTCCAGATTGAGTGATGAGAAGTGGTTTTGAGAAAATGTCACAAATCCCATTATTGGTCAAAAAAATCTATATTCTTTAATAATTAAATATATATAGTAGTTGTGTGATGCCAAGATTTTGGAAATTATTTTGAAAATGTGAAGAGTGTAGTACTGAAGCCATTTTCTCTTAAAATTGATAATGATAATGTATTTCTCTCAATCATTTTCTCATCAAGCTTCAAATCATTCTAAAATCTATAGAAGCAATATCTATGACTTGATAAGTGGGAATAAATCATACTTACAATTAAAACAGTACAGAGAAATTTGGAAAAAAAAGAGGAAGCAGGTTTTAAACATGAAAAGTAATGTATAGGATACATTATTTTTATAGATCTCCAACATCTCCAATCTCTGACCTAAGTTACAGGATCCTAAGTTATAGGATCAGAAAGAGGGCAAATTTTATGTTAAAGATCACCAGTTGGAAATATTTTTGGTTTGATTGTCTTAGGACAGATTTTGAATCACCTCTCCAACATGAGGAACCCAAACCTGAGTTCACCTGATACAGTCTAATCTAATGGATGTTCTAATTTCTGTGATCCCTGAGAAAAGAGAAACTCATGAAGTGTGGCTCACAATGAACCTGACTCTGCCTAGGTACCAGTTCTTGATCATGACAGAGAACACTAGAGTCCAAACAGAGCCTGGAATTCCTCTTGAGCTGGGGTAGAAAAGATTAGAACATGGTGTAGCTTCAATGACTAGAATTTGAGCAAGTTACTGAAGAAGAGTAGATAATGTATGGAGGAGGGCCAGGGTTGTACATGGGTCCCCTACAAGTATTTTCTGAAGGCTGGATTCCATATTGACAGTGCAAGGACCTACAAGAGAATGGCTGTTAAGAAATTTAGAACAGAACAAACATACTAGAGGTCAGAGATTGGAGATGTTGGAGATCTAGCCCAGCCAGAGCAGAGAAATTTCTTTAACACCTGCCAAGACAACAGGAAGAAGCCTTAGATGGAAGAACCATGCCTTAGAATAGAGCTTACTTTAGACTTGTCTTAACAAAGCCTAAAACTATGCTCTGAAAAAAAAAAAATCCCTAGGAGAAACAGTGTTTAAAATTTTTGAGTCTTACAAAGCTAAATAGCTTGGGAACTATTTGGGATTTCCACAGATTTGTCCTAAAATAGTAGAAAACAAGCCTACAGTAGTTCAAACTGACCAGCCCATGATGGAAACAACAGAAGCAAAAATCAACAGTCCTCAAAGTAAGACAATATAATCCAAAATCTCTACAAAGTGTCACTGATGATGTCCAGTATACAATAAAAAATGATGAGGTGTGCAAAGATATCAGGAAATATAACTCATAGTCAAAAAAATTGTTTTTAAGTCAATAGAAATAGAACCTGAGATGGCACCAATTTAGATTTATCAGAGAACCATAATTTGTTCAAAGAATTGAAGGAAAACAGAAAACTAACAAAGCCAAATGTTGATTCTTTGAAGAGGTTAATAAAATTGGCATACCCTGCGCAAAACTAATCAAGAATCAGAAGGGGAAACGCACACATTAACAACATCAAGAATTATATAAGTGATATCAATGCAAATCATGTAGATATTGAAAAAATATTAATGAAATTTTACAAATAATTTTATGCCAATAATTTGGAAATTTAGATGAAATTTTAAAATTTCTTGAAAATTAAAAAAGTACGTACCAAAACCGACCCCCAAAATGAGTAGAGCCTTGGCTGGTTTTGCTCAGTGGTTAGTGTCAGCCCTCAAACCAAAGGGTCTCGGGTTTGATTCCTGGTCAAGGGCACGTACCTTGGTTCCAGGCTCTATCCTTGGCCCTGGTTTGGGGCGCATGTGGAAGGCAACCAATTAATGTGTCTTTCTCACATCAGTGTTTTTCTCTCACTCTTTCTCTCTCTTCCATCCTCCTTCCTCTCCACTCTCTCTAAGAAAATCAATGGAAAAAATATCCTCTGGTGAGGATTAAAAAATAAATACATAAATAAATAGAATGTCTGAATACTCTGTTAAAGAAATTGAATCCATAATCAAAAACCTTCCCAAATGGAAAATGCCAGGCCCAGGTGGTTTAACTGTTAAGATTTATCAAATATTTAAGGAAGAAATAAAAATAATCTTACACAATTTTTTTCAAAAAATGGAGAGAGAACACTTCTGGACACTCATTATGAAGCAATCATAACCCTTATATAAACACCTGGCAAAGACATCACAACAAAGGAAATTTACACATCATTATTCCTCATGAGTATGAATACAAAATTATTCAATAAAATATTAGCAATTTGAATTTAGTAATATATGTAAAAGATAATATTTTATAATCAAGTGGGATTTACCTTGGGACTGTAGGGTTGCTTCAAAATTGAAAGATCAATTAATGTAATTTACCAGATTAACAGAATAAAGGAGAAAAGCCATAAAATTATTTCAAAGAGAAAAATCATTTGATAAACTCAACACTCACTCATGCACAATGCATGAATCTCAGTAGCAACTCAATAAATATTTGCTGAAGAATGAATGTTTGATCAGATATGAAACTTTTCCACTTCTGTATAGAAGAGTATGGGTTCCCCATGCTAAACTGTATACTCTCTATACACAAAAGATTTTCTTTTTTTTTTGGACCAGAGAATAGACAGACCTACCATCCACAGGACCCTGATCCCCTGTCAGTTTCCAGGGATCTTGATGTGACAGAAATACAGAATCTTGTGCCTTAGAAAACCAATCAACTTTATCCTTATAACTTCTACAATAGGGAACTACTTTGGACATAACTCAGATTTCATCTTAGAAAAAATTATAAGGAGATTTTTAAATAAAATTATTTTGATAAAAAAACATATTTCCTGAGGATTCTAATATCCAAAAGTAAATGGTCTCCAAAGTGGTTGTGGGTACTCTTCAGACACTAAAGGAATGATATACTTGGACGCTTTGGTTACTAATGAGAAAGCCAACCAGTAAACTAAAGATGTAAATATCTGGTGAATTAAAGGGGTTGATAAAAGAAACTTTTAACAACACAAGAAATATGAAGCTGTTTAATACCAGTGCTAGTTGGTGGAAATTTAATGCGTAAGGCTGATTGCCTTGCATCATCGAAAACGGAGGTGAGATTGCACAGTTTAAGCAGATCTTCACATTGATCTGAATAGAGAGAGCACTGCAGATATATATATCCACTTAGAGGAAAAAATATAGCATGGGGTTACATACCTCTGGTTTCCCTACTGTGCCAAAGCATCTTCAAACATGAAGAGCGCTGCACCCAGGACACCTTGCTTCTTTTCCTGCAGCCTGACATTGTTTCAGTTCTTACTGGGAATGCATCCAAGGCCCAGAACACAAGGATGTTCTGTACACGATTTTAAATAAAACGATTTTATTATAAAAATTGAAAAATGGCCGAAGGAGAGAAACTTACCCTACTCGTGGGGCACGTCTATAAATGCACAAAAGAGCGCACCATGCTGTACTCAGTAATTATTGTTAAACATTGGTATAGAACTTTATATTTACAAAGTGCTTTGTAGCCTTTTATATTATTATTCCTCACAGCAGTCTTATGAGGGAGGTTGGTATTGTTAAATCTATTTTAGCCCACTTCAGGAGGTGCCTCTTTGAAGTACTTTGAAATAAACCTTGAAGAATCAAAACCCTTTAGTGTGTCTGGAAGAACAAGGTGGAAAAAACCCATGGCAAAAGTTGGTGTTAAAAAGGAAATCCCAGAGGGAGCCTGTGTGCTGGAGAAGGTGATCAGAGGCCAAAACAGGAGCTGGAAATTGTATCAATTTGACTTGGAAAAAATGGGCAGCCTGAATATAGTGAGATTCATGAACTAGGCTGGTGATAGGGCCTGTTTTCTTCTTGGTTTCTCTAGATAACCTGGTCTGGGGTGTTGATAAGTTGTTGTTAATGCCCTTCATCTTAATTTTCTGGTTTTTATATCATACCAAATATAATCATAAATGATGAAATGCAGTGCAATTAGTAACTGATTCTGTTATATATCCAAGCATTAACTAATCGGCACATAAGAAGAAATTTTTATTTGCATAACCTTGGAAGATAACCTTTATTTTTTTCCATTTAAAAAATATTCGTACTTGTTGAGAAATTTGGAAAATAAATAAAAGATGGAAAATTTCATCCATACTCCCAAATACCCAAGACAATCAATATTATAATTTTTTATATTTCCTTCACATTTTTGTCTAAGCATATTTTACATTATTCTAATTATGTAATGCATGTAATTTTACTTAGCCCATTTTTATTTAACATTTTAATTTAGGCATTATTCTCTGTTTTGTGCAACAGACACTAAGACCTGTAGCTCTTCTGGCCTGCAGTAACTTTACTGAGTTCTAGAAATTACAGATATTTTAGCATTAGTCTCAAATAGTATTACCTTAAAAATAGCATTACTTTAAAACTAATATAATGAATTTCCCTAGTAATGGCAGAAATCTGTCACAATCTGTATGAAATGGATCGTCAGTCTCATGGCTTTAAATACTTTCTATATGCTGATAACTGCCAACTGATGTGCTCATATTTTTCTTCTGAATTCCAGACTTGTATATCCAACTGCCTCTCAGCCTTTTCATTTGAATGTTTAATGGGCATCTGAAACCTAAAGACCCAAACCAAACTCTTGATATCAGTCTATCCTTATATCCCCATTAAGCCTGCCCCACTAGGGTCCTCCTGTCTGGGTTAATGGGAACTCTACACTGCTTGAAGTTGCTCAAGCCCAAACTAGGAATCAGTCATTGTTTATCTCACACCCAACACCCCACTTATTAACGAATTCTCTCAGCTAGACCTTCAAAATCTAACCTCTGCTCATAATCTCTACTGATATCACCCAGGTTCAAGTCACTGATTTCTGGATTACTGCATTAGCCTCCTATCTGGTCTCTGCTCCTTTTAACACTACTGACAATCTAGCAGCTAATTCTATCTTGTTCAAACCCACCAGAACACATCCCTCCTTTGCTGGAAACCTTGTAAGGACTTTCCATTACACTTAGAGCATAAGTCTTCCTTAGACTTAAATCCACAGGATCTGCCCCCTACACACACACACACACACACACACACACACACACACACTCTTTATCTCTTAGACTTCACCTCATCTCCAACTACTACCCAGGGTAACCACTCGGCCCCAGCCATGTTGGACTCCTCCTATGAACATCCTCCTGCCTTGCGACTTTTTCACTTCTTGTCCCCCTAATCTGGAATGCTATCTTTTCAAATAATCACACAGCTCCCCCGCACAGCTATTACCTTCCTGGTCACTCCATCTAAATTTTGACAGCTAGTCCCACCACTAAACCATCTCTCTTCCTTCCTTCTCTACTCTCTTTCTTTTTAGTGTTTATTTTGGGTTAACATAGCATGTATGTTTCTTATTTATCCTGCTTAATATATTCTTTCCCCACTAAAATGTAAACTAGAATGTAACAAGAATACAAAGCGAGGAGTTTTGTCTGTTTTGTCTCTTGCTCTATTTCTAGTACCTAAAGCAATATTCAATACACAGCGTGTGCCAAGTAAATATTTGTTGGATAAGTGGATCTTTTGAGGCAGAGTATATGGGAATTTCTTTTAACAGACATAGCTAATTTTAAAATTAGGGTACAACAGAAAGTGCTAAGCAAAATATATTTAGAAACAAGGCCAAGTAGAATAGCCTATACAATGATGAGATGCCCCTGAGGCCACTTGCCAAAGTCGGTAACAGCTCCTCATCTTAGGAAGAAGCCACGGATGATCAAGGCCAAGGTTTTTGATGTCGCCAACTCCTTTTCTAAGAATCAGGGCAGTGCTTCAGGTTAGGTTCTAATGAAGCCCTTTCTGCGTTGTCAATGGTAACTTGGGAATTTGTGTAATAAATAATTTTCCACAAACCTGGTTCTCATGCCACTTTTAGGAAGAAATTAATCAAAGAAAAAGGATTTTATGTTGCTAAGATGTCATTATTGAACCAAATGAATATACATTAAATGTAAATAATCATGAACATAACAACAACACAAATGGGTTTGTGTGGCAATCCATTTGATTTCCAAAATGTTCTTATGGTGTGTAAAAGTATGATCATTTACACCAAGTTCTATTGTAATGTTCAAAACTTGTAAGATTTCTACAAGAGTAAAATAACTAAAAACAAACAAATAAATAAAATATTTCCATTTTAATCAAGTGCCTCTTAAGAATAAGCAAATAAAATTTATTCAAAGTCCAGTGATAGGACAAATTAATGTTCCAAAGTAACAAAGAAAGAAAAGTTTAACTGAATTAGTGCAAAAGAATTAAGGTGAGGTTAACTTATCAAACTCAGTTTTCAAAACAAAGCTACTTAATAATCATTTTAATTGTGTGGGGAAAACCCTTAAAGATTTAGATCTATATATATGAGCCAAACAGCTTATTCCGGTCATTTTTTAAACCTTAAGAAATGGCTTTAAGTGTAAGCAAAAGTTTAGACTTTGTTTTTATTTACTAACATTGCTCCATTACAGGGACAATTTCTCACTTTTCTGAAGGCACTGACACAAATTTTGGTGATTATTGCTGTATGCCAGGCCATATGCTGCACAGCGTAGTAAGGCGTGTGGTGGGCTAACTTTGTAGCAATGAAACTTTAGAATTTCGAAGATATACACACATATGAAAACTATCAAGTAACTAAATTTTACCCTAAGGAATATCTGTGTATGTCACTTCAAAACCCATCCCCCTAAAAATAGACTGTATTTATTTTACAAAAAAGGAGTACAATGTACAGCTTTTGAAATGTCATTTCTTATTTATCATGCAAGACCATATTCAGATTTTTCTGTGTAGGTTTTTAATTGCTAATTACTAAAGAACAAGACGATATGAAAATACTCTGCCAAAAATTGATAAAATCATGGTAAAAGATCATTATGAAAACACAACTCCCAAATATAATGCTTCCTTTCTTTAATCAATAAATTTCTCGAGTATATCTTGTATAGTTCTAATAACTGCTTAATAGTCTACCAAAGTTTCAGGATGAAATAGTAATAGCTACAAGAAAAGTAAACAAACCAAATTTTAAAAACAAAAGGAACTTACTAAATTCAGGGGGGAAAATGTTGTTTAAGAAAGGAAAGGAATTGTAACCAAAATACATTGTGTGGTTCATCAGTAAAGATTATTATGAGAATGGCATATTAAGGATGATCTAAACAACAACTGTATTCCAAATTGGCTAGTGAGGAATATGGAAGACTCTATGAGGTTTATGTTTTAATCCTTTATAGTAGGAAGTTAGAAAATAATTACTACAATTTTAAAATGTGTCATTGTGGGATAAGCTCGCAGAGAGGCATGGGACAGAGCATTGCTGTTTCCATTATAAATAGTGCAGTACTGCCCGGCCGGGTGTGGCTCAGCAGTTGAGCATTGACCTAGGATCCAGGAGATTGAGGTTCGATTCCCGGTCAGGGCACATGCCGGGGTTGCGGGCTCCATCCCCAGTGGGGGGCGTGCAGGAGGCAGCTGGTCAATGACTCTCTCAGCATTGATGTTTCTATCTCCCTCCCTCTCTTTTCCTCTCTGAAATCAATAAAGATATATATATATATATATATTGCAGTACTATTTGACTTTTTCAGCCATGTATACATATTGTTCGAATAAAAATTAAAATTGTGAAATGCTAATGTAATTATCATAATAAGTGTGAAGGAGAAGGGTTAGGAGTCATGAGAGATTACTCAGCCTTATGTTGACATAGGAATGTATTCTTTTTTCTCTACTTTAGTTTGGGTTCGCTGTGAAATGAAGAATTGTGTGGAAGAAATTTGAGGGGAGTGTCTTTGCGGGAAGAGCACTCACAAGGGAGTGAGAGGAGCAGGATTGGACAAAGGGAGGAGTTAAACTGAGAAACAGTTGCAACAAATGCCTCCCAGGAAGCCATGGAGCTGGCATAGCCCTACAGAGTTGTTCCAAGTGAATCAGGGGTGCCGGGTCAGTCGCTAGGTGAGGACCAGTCCCATGAGGAGATGTACCCTTTGATGTAACATTAAGTGAGGCAGTTTTCTGTGAAGGAGGGATTTGTGGAGAGAGACTCAGCTCTGAGTCATCAGCCAACATTGTCTGCAGTTAAAAATGAGAGCCTCATTAATGATTAGTGGCACACCAGAGCATCCACTAAAATCCTTCTTTTATTAACAAATCAATTTGCAGAGTTTTATATGTCAAATTGGTGGAATTTAAGAGCTTTTTCATATTTTTTAGAAATACAAAACACTTTTTGAGATGGTAGGTAACTTTCAGAGGTGGGCCACGGTTATTTATTTTCTCCATAGGGCTACTAAAGCAGACTGGAAACAGTACTTTTCTAAGTCAGTCATAACAGGGAATAACATTTCTCTTGGAAAATGCCTTCAGAGTTCTCCCTTTGGATGCATGGGCATGTCTCTTATATGGTAACTATTTGAAGCAGATGTGGGACTCCACTTCACCCGATGGATATCTTTCTGGGGATACCACTCCGAACGTGGGAAGGTAGGGAGTACAGAGGAGGGGAGAGATCATGCTGGGCATCAGCAGTACAGGGGGTTTACTCTCCTAGCTTTTCCTCTTGGCCCACTGCAAGCCCTTCCACTAACTAGCATCACTCGGGTGAGCTGTGAAGGGGGCATCGAGGCAGCTTACCTTGTGTGTTCTGCAACTTTTAAATAGGAGAGAGCAGAAATGAGAAGCTCTACAGTTGGCAGAGAGGAAATTCTACTCAGCTGAGCCTGTTGTTTGTGAGAAGCTCTTGTTTTAGCATGTGTTTGCTGAGTGCCTAATATGTGCCTGGCATTGTGTAGGACACCAGGAAGAATGTAAAGATAAATCTACACGATCCAGATATTTGAGCCAGCAGGGGAAATATTGGGGATTGCCTCTTGTGAGAAAACCTCCCTGAAGAAGGTTGAAGGATATGACTAATAATAGGTGCTGGATACACTGTCAGGGGCAACCGTAGGAGGGGCTGATAAAGAATCAGGAGGGACTGAGCCTCAGAGTAAGCTCAGTGTAACTACAGATGCAAATTGATTATCTGCTGACTGTTTACTAAATGTAGGGTGATGTGTGACAACTGCGGATTTAATTCAGTATAAATAGAGCTGAAAATCCACTACAACTTTGTAGCTACTTGCTGGTTACCTGCAAGCATTCAGAATATTTGCTTTGCTCAAAAATGAAATCAGCCAATTCTGAATTTATGAATTCGCATGTTCCTTTGGGTCTCAGTTTCTTTTGTTTCCCCTCCCAACACTGTTTATGTATAGGCAAAACTGAACAATAAGAAAAATATGTATGTGCACTACCATTCAAAATAGTCCTGTCATTCAAAGGCTTGTCATGAATGTTTAACTGGAAAATTCATTCTACAACCTTTAGAACTCCTTCAACCGCTATGATTTCATAGCAGATTCAATTTTTAGCAAAATGCCATTTACAGTGTTTTAAATTAAAAAGTAAAATGTGTTTGAACCATCTTAGAATCAAAGGGCATTTAAAGATATCCAATAAACTATATCACCTTGTCCTGAGTATGTCATTTCAACCAATTAGATAGTAAAGGTAAACATGCTTAACATGTATTTTATGTTCAATGGTCCAAAATACTCAACATCCCTAACTTCATAGCAGCTCTAGGATTAACAATATTTCATGGTAAAGTCAGGTTTCCTTCTTCCGAAGTCATAGTTTTGTCTGTTTGCATAATCTGTTACCAGTATTTTGCCCTTGCCACATTTTCTCCCACTCTTAGTAAGGTTTGTGATGGGTTATTATTGTAATTTCATTTTGGTCACAAACCAATTGATTTGTGCTATTTATAAAGTGCCACTTCAACTATTACCAAAGTTCAACTTTTGAATTCTGACAGCTCTAGTAAATAAAACACTGTCTGCAATAGAGGAATTGCTGAGCTCTATTTGGGAGGATTCTCTTTTGATCTGATTGTCCAAATCCAATCAGCGATGACTTTACAAAAACTCAAATTATAAGAAACTGCTCTTACCATGAAGACAAGTTACACGTGTTCAGACTTTTGCATTTCAGTGTGTAAGAGTACATACGTGTTCCTATTTATTTTATGTATCTTATGCGTAACTCCAATGCTTCTGCAAATACCATGCTCCAAGACACATCTTTCTCTAAAAATGCTGAAAAAATACATGTGTAATGTGTGTTTACAGAATCATACTCATATCAGGTAGGAAAATGCATACCCATATTGGTATGAATTAGGTTATATCAAGAGGAGGCTTGTGTTTTGTTATCTAGTAAGAGGCAGGTGGTCCAGCAACCCCCTTGAACAACTGGCAGCTTAGTGGACATTCTACAGAGCAGCTGCCTCCTATTTTAACTGGCATTGCATCACAGAACACAAGCCCCTTGTGTAACTTGTAACCCACTGGCAAGAACTGACCTTACCACTACACTATGGTGTAGTATTTGAGCAGGTTACCTAGTTTGCTCACATTGAATACCACTTGGAGGTCTATCTGAATTCAAGTACTTGTCTTTACCAATAGCTTGTATTGTTAATAATCCTTTACTTTTCTGAGTGTTGTTAAAACCAGAATGAAAATTAATTGCTTGGACTGATCTCATGGTCTAAATAATTAGGTATTGTTAAAGAAAACTTGGAATTCTCTAACATGGAACTTTGAACTTTATTAAAGATACCCAAAATGTTTACTGAGAATGAATCAACTAAACACTATGTGTTAAGAATTATATTCTATTTACTTGAGAGGTAACTATAATGCAATAAGCTCAGAACCTAAACAGGATTGTCCTGGTAGCAACTGATTAATTCATCCCTCTTCATCAGGATGTGGTGAAGCCTTTAGCCACCTGGGAAATGCCTAGGTCTAGAACAGGCTCTCACAGACTTACTCTTTCACGGCCTGCTTATCCTCTTTACTGACTCCCATTCCTCTCTACTCCAATAAGATCAGCTCTTTGTCATCAGAGCTTCTGACAGTAAATGAAGAAATTGTCTAATTCTCTGTCTATATCTGCTCCAAGTCCATTCTTTCAGCACAGGTTCTTTATCAATGGTCTAAGAAGACCAGAACTGTGGTAATTTATCTGGAGTTGTTTTCATAAGCAAAGCTCTGCCCTTCTGTGAATTTTAAAAAGTACACTCTCCTCATTTATGTCTTTTTAAGTCTTGATCTACATGTATGATAAGTGAGTAAAATGGCTACTGCAGTTGCCAGCTTCCTAACCCTAACCCCTCTCTGTTTAGTTTTGTACAGTACTTTTTCTAAGATTTAATGTAGCAGCTGGAGGAGTTTTATATCTCACTCTAGCTTCTGGCAAGATGAAAACAGAACAGCTTCCAGGCTTGATGTAACATAAAAAGTCTCCCTTTGGGATCCTCTGGTTTAGACTTACACATTCCCCTGCCCACTGCCATCCCAGCTCAGCTGCCTGAGGCCTGACTGTTTAACTGTTTGGTGATCACTTTCCCCAGGGCTGCCTGTGAAGAAGCAGAACCATCCCAAAATTATTTAGACCATGAGATCAGTCCAAGCAATTAATTTTCATAGACACTTTGGTCATGTTGACTGCCACACATAAAAAATCCATTTGACCAAAATTTGACTGTTCAATCAAAAGCAAGTTCAATTGCCAATGTTTGTTCCTTAAAGTAGCAAGGCACAAACCTATAATTTGTCTCATTGTCTCCTCTCTTCTCTTATATAAAAATCAACTGGCTGCTAATCAAGTCAAAGCTTAGAAACTTTCTAAGGAAAAATAAACATTTGCAAACTGAAATGAAACACAAATCACTTCAATAGCTTAGATTGGCTCCTTGAAAAGTGTTAAACTGAACTAATCACAGTAGGAACTGATGGAGTATTAGCTCTGGATTTCAAGTTATTGTAATGTTTCAATGTCTGCCTCACATTTTTGGCTGTCTGTCAGATATAATTACTTTGGAAATTCCATCTTCAGTGCTAGTTCTCCTTTTAAGGCCTCGGGGAACAGCTATAAAAATGAATTAGTCCCATGAAAAGAGACTACTTATGGGTGTTTTGTGCATGGTATTTGGACTATAGAATAAGCATTCTGTAACCTTGACTTGACAGGAGTGCAAGGTGGTAGAAGCACAACATTAGAGAAGGCAATGAATACAAACCCATAAAGACAATTCTGTGTGGTTCCACCCAGCCCAACCCCCACTTAGTGTCTAGAGGGACACAAGGAAAACCAATTTACTGGCTTCTTCATTTGGAGATGTTACCTTTAATTTTAGACAATTGCCAAAAAAGTAAAACCACAATTCTCTTTCCTAATTTATTTAGTGCAGTTTTTCTGTTGTATCTACTAAAATTTCTTACCTTCTTAAGCAATGGTACCAGGAAGTGATGATTTGAATAATCCTCTGGAGGAGTAGGGCAAAGTGGTTAAGATCAATGGTTCTTTCACAAGTCTGGTGCTTTCTAGTTGTATGGTCTTGGGCAAGTTATTTAACCGCTAACCCTCAATCCTCTCATCTGTAAAATGAAAACATGATACTACTGAATTCGTACTGGAGGCTAGATGAGATAAGGGATACAACGACAAAGCACAGTTCATTAGTATTATTTTGTACAAATATAAACTATGAAATGTGCACCTTCTAGTATAAGTTGTGGGATGCACTATTTAATTCTTTAAAGATTTCATTGACCTTACAAATACTTCAAATATTTACATATGCTAGGAGGTTTTTGCATTGAGTGTATTCACATTTTGTCACTTATCCATGTAAACTGTAGAATCTGATATATATATATATATCTGATATATATATGTACATATATAGTCTCATATATATATGACAAATTACTTAAAACAGATATCCATAGATATGTGATGATGCTCCCTTATCAAATTTCTGAGGCCACATTTTAAGAAAGACGGTAAAGATGATCATGAGCAAGAAGAGTTATGAATGCTGACAGCTAAATAGTCCCAGCTTTGTCTTGGGCTTCTAATCAAGGAAGTATCCATTTATAAATCATTAAATATAAGAATAACTAGTGTGTGTAGCACCACAGTCCTTAGAAAATACAGGCCCATGTCTAAAAAAAGCACCAATTTAAAATAAATAAATAAATAAATAAATAAATAAATAAGAACCAATTTAGGTCAACTCATCGTATGTATATTGAATAGGTATTGTAAATATGTCAATACACCCTCAGATCTATTTCTTTATTGTATAACTGCTCTGGTACTATGCTCAGACTGGGTACATAAACAGGTATGTTGGAGGTGACAGCCCGGTGTCCAGTGGGAGATATACATAAGAAACACATATATTGTGTGTACTGTGAAGGAAATAATCAGCTGGCTGCTAAGCAAGTCAGAGCTTAGAGAATTTGTAACAGGGTAATTCCCCATCATACATGGCCTGAGAAAGGTTCTGGAGAATTAGCACTGAAGGTAAGATATGGAGAATGGAGACTAGTAAAGTGACCAAAAGGAGAAAGGGTGCTGTGGACTGAGTATTTATACCCTCAAGAGTCATGTGTTGGAGCCTCATCCTCCAATGTGATGGTGCCGTGAGGTGGGGCCCTTGGGAGGTGACTGGGATTAGACAAGGCCTGACGGTGGAGCCCTCAGGAGCGGTCTCAGTGCCCACGAGAGAGCTCTCCTCGCTCCCCCTCCCTCCCCGCCCTCTGCCCTGTGAGGGCGCCATGAGAAGCTGGCAGCCTGCAGCCTGCAGCCTGGAACAGGGCTCTCCCCGAAACTCAGCCCTGCTGGCTCCCTGCTCCCAGACGATCAGCCTCAGGGACCGTGAGAAAGAAACATCTGTTGAGTATAAGCCGTCCTGTCCACGGTGCTTTGCTCTAGCAGCCTGAACTGAGTAACACAGAGAGCTTTTGCTCTAGCAGCCTGAACTGAGTAACACAGAGAGCTTTCTGCACAACCGTCGGGGATATTGGTCAGCAGCCAGACAGGAAATGGTTAACCAGCGGTGCTCCTGAGCTTCTGTTGCACAAAGGCGGCTAACGGTGCTGCTCAGGACGTACACAGTGCTGTACAGTAAGCCTGAGTGTCGCTGCAGCTTCCATTCAGAAAGTGACTTTTCTCACTGGAGAGGACAACTACAAAGCGTAACCTTCCCCGGAGGCCAGCAGCGAAAGCTGAGGGTGGAGCTGATCTGGTGGAAGAAGCTGCAGGGCAAACAGAGGCAGCCGCCTGCATTTTGCAGAGTGTTTCAAAGGCAAGTGAAGCCTCGGGTTCCACCAGGGGCTGTCCGTTATTTAAGTTTACAGAGCTTGGGGATGGGCTAAAACAGCAAAATGTCACTTCGGGCAGCCTGTAAAAGTAAAATATGATGGGGTGCACATAAGAGAAGCTGCAGAACTTGGACAACTAGGAAGAAAAGAAAATTCAGCCTAACCAGAACAATGAATACATGCTTGTCTGTGATAGTTATCACCAGCTTGTGAGAAGAAACTGAAAGTGAATGTCATTAATTCAGCAAATATTTATTGTGTTACATCAGGATGCAGAGAAAACTAGGAGACGATACGTGCCTTCAAGGAATTTCCACTGAAGGATCTGGGTGGGTGAGGGGAGAAAAGATTGGTATCAAGCATTAAACACAATACATCAGTCATCGAAGTAGTCTCCTAGGAAATATTAAATGCTGTGGGAAAAGAAAAAGTGGAGTAGGAAAGGGAAAACGAGTTTGGGAGAAGGGACCATTTGCAAAATATTAAATAGTAGGTCAAGCCAGGCCTCATTGAAAAGGTGAAATTTGAGCAAAGCCTTAAAAGAGGTGAAGGAATTAGCAGGCATCCGAGGAAAGAGAACTCTAGAGTATACAGTCCATGCACTGTTGTAGTACTCACACTTAAGATTTTGTGTAGTAAATTGAAGATTTCATTCACGCATATGATATTTTACATATATTTTAAGCATATATTATTTTCAGACAAACTCTTTTCCTGCCTTCAAAAACACAAAATTAAAGAACCCTTCCAGGTGTCTTTAGAGACAGATTTCATGGCTTCTTGGACCTTAAACTAACAACCACAATCAAGATTTTGGATCCCAGAGCAAGCAGGACAGAGGAAGTGGGACTCTTTTATAAAATGTTGCTTTGTAAAGGATCCTTTCTGTCACAGCATGCTTCACATTAGTTCACATAGAGGAAATAAGTATGTCATGAACCCTCCCCAAGGAGTAATTAAAAAGTAATTTAACTTGATATCAAACTTTCACTTTTGACTTTACAGTCACAGGTAAACCCTGTTTTTCCTGTTTCTAAGGCAAATGTTAAACACTTATGAGGCTGCTCAGAGGAGTGAAGAAAAGCTTTCACACCAACCCTTCCTGTTGCCCTGGTGAGACAGTTGTCTTAGAGAAAAGAAAGAAGGGTTTAGTGTGTAAAGTTATATTATTCTTGGAACAAGATATGTTATATTTTTTTTTTCTACATAAAAGCAATTCAAAGAACCGCTGATGCTTTCAACAGAGAGATCCCTAGGTTTTTGTCATCATGGGAGCCTCTGGAGAAGGGTGGTAACCAAAGCAAAAACGTGATGCAATTGTTGAAAGAGCCCATCAATCCTAAGGCAGCATTCACGTAAATATAGTATCCAGATCCTCAAAGTGACACAGCCACTTTATTTTGCATCAGTCCTATCATATCTAACTAATAAAGGTCATTTCTGAGCATCACATTTTAAAAGAGATGTCAAGAAGGAATAGCATGATTATAGGATTATGACCTCAACAGAAACTGCCATCTGAGGAATGGTTAACTACCAAAGTAAGGGACAAGCTAAGACAGAACCTTAAATGTTTGGAGAGCTGTCATAGCGGTCACCACAGAAGTTTTTAGTACATTACATATGATGAAATATGGCTTAGTGCCAGATAGTTAAAAAGATGCAGATTTTGGCACAGGATAAGAAGAAACTTTCTGAAAATTAGAACTTTCTAGATAAGAAAGTGGTGTCTCAGCTTGTGAACTAACCCTTGGTTGTTAGAAGTAGTCAAAAATAATATTTAATGGTGAACTATAATCACAACTCCCACATATAATGGAAGCTGATTGTCTAAGCTTGGCCTCTAAAGAATTTCCCCATATTCTCTGATTTTATGTGGTTTATGAATGAGCAACAGCTAATCAAAAACCCCCTACTCTTGTGAATTATACATGTCCCATAAAACTTAGTGTAAATTTAGGAAACTTGATTTATGCTTTTGTTGATATTATTATAACCATCCAAGCTATCATGCCCCAAATTAAAAAGTGCTGGAAGGTAGATAATACTGCTTAGTGAGTTAATTTTCTTTAATGACAGTGATGAACTGGATCATTCTAATTCCTAATTTATTACCGTTTATTTCCACACACATCCTTTGGGCTGCTTTGTGGTACCAGACCTGGGCTGGGCGGCCCCCCTTTCCCCTTTGCCGGCTGGCCCAGTGCTAGGTCCCGCCCATAGAGGGAGCTGGAGAGAGACTACAGGCTGGAAGGGGGCGAGAGAGGGTTTTTGCTTTCAGTTGTTTTGGCTTTCCCCTGTGGTGGGAAAATTGGTGTTTCTGGGGTTCTGGAAGCCTTCGCCACAGTACTGGAAGCTCTCAAAGATCTGCAACAGCAGATAACCTCCATCCGCTTTTTCCATCAACCCCACATCAGGAAGCATGTTCCACAGTCTCTCATGGGGGGTCTGACTCTCAGCCTGGTGAGAGCTCCTTTCTTCTTGAAGTGTCTTCCTTTCGCTAAGTTTCTAGAACTTAGGAAAAGTTCTCCCTACATTTGGTACCTCTGAATACCTTACCGTAGGGTTATTTTACCTGTTTTAGTGGTTAACCATCCCATACCTAGTAGATAAGTCTTTATATTTATGTTTTCCTGTTCAAATTATTGTTTTGGTTTTTATCCCCTGACTGAACCCTGACTAACACAAGACCTGACAGCAAAAAATAAAGGCAAATTTTAAAAAAATTCAAAGTCTCTCATTATTGGTTTCTCTTTAAATTCTCATACAATAAATAAGAATGTTATTCTCTTTCCCCAGGTTTGGTTATTAGCGCTGGGGTGGTGGTTGGGTGGAAATGGTTTTAAATATGTTTCAATGGACACCTTCCCTGTTCTGACAAGTGCTTGACAAGTATCATATATATTCATATATTCTTTGCCCCAACGGACTGCTTAGAAATATTCGATGCCCTTATTTGTGGAAGGCAGAGGTTTGACATGATAATCAGTCATGTAAAGTCTCATGATAAAAAGAAATGAACACGTGTCACACTAGCTTCTTTGGTGTCAGATTTAACTGTAGCCAGTGATTATGAAAAAGATGCTAAAAACTCAGGGTTTACTTTAAGTCTACTTATCAAATAATACATTATGAATTTGGCAAAAAAATATTGTGTGCTCATGTTTGAATATAAATGTGTACAAACTACAAATATCTAATCGCCACTACAGAGCTCAGTAGACTCTAGGTACTTGTAACTGACCCAAATTATGAAAAACAAGGTAATAATCACCAGAAACAAATGACAAGATAGAAGGGATCCAAACATTAAAAGTCAAACGTTCACCTTCTCACCTCTCCTCCAGCCTATGAGCGACTTTCAGTTGCTCAATGACACTTTTTTGTTACACCGATTTACAGCTGTGCTTGCGCCGGAGGTTACAGGTAGGGATTGCTATAGAATTAAGAAGCCAACTGGTGGCTTCGCTCTGCAACAGAATGAAGCATGGATGGCAGAGAAGGAAGCAAATTGAAGCCCGTTTAGGAACAAAAAATGGGGGAAGGGGAAAAGCAGGGATTGACATAGAAGATCCAGGAAGAATCTGGGCAACAGAGAGTTTAGAGAGGGGTTGGGGGAAACAAGATGTGTGATTACAGTAAAGGCAGGAATTTGGAGGAGATATGTAAAGAAAAAATGTGTTTTCCTGCATGATGGTTGTTTAGTTCTTTCCATAATGCCCTCAACAATTTTAAATAAGGTTTTTCATTTCTTTTCAAGAGTTTTTCTGCTTTAATTGGTGTGGCATATCTGGGGGTTTTTTGGTGGTGTTTTTTTTTGTTTTTTTTTTTTTTTTGGATATGATGGGAAAAGAGGAAAGCCTCAAGATGGCCCAGTTGTATTCAGGACCCTGTCGAAAAGGAAAGTATCCCCAGACTACAGTATGCCTTCATTTATGCTTTCATTACATATCAGTTTTCCATTAAAAAAATATATATGCAACTTGAAAAAGTAGTAAATACCTATAGTTCTTTGTAGTTATATATGCTCTTTCTATTCCAGACTTCATAACATAATTCAAATGTATTCTCTATTGTCCAGTTAAAGATGTCAAAATAATCTATACGCAATAGCTGGATCTACTTAGGATATTGTTTGGGTTATAGAGTGTACTATGAAGTATGAGTCTGTTATGAAAGTTATATTGTTTGCTGACATTATTTACATGGTTAAGATTATACTCTTTAACACAATGAATGCTAAAATTAAAAGGAAATATGCTAAATACACATTAGTTAGTATATTTCTTGATTCATAGTACCACATTTCTTTTTCAATATATGGAACAAATATTTAATACCTAAGAGTTGGGAGACTAAATATGGGCAGCTTGGGACCGGGGGGCAGCTTGAGGTGGGGGGGAGATCAAGATGAAGAGACCACAACTTTGCCATCAGTCTAATGGGTGAGAATGATTTAAACGGGGCAGGGCAGAATTGATGAGCCCTCCTAATTACAAAAAGGGTGTCTAATATCTTAGAAAATGAGATCTTTTTGTTTTGTACATAAGAGAAACTAACAGGTCCTTTGAAAGCCTTCCACCTTTTATTATACAAAACCACTGCCTTTGAGTATTGTAAGTTCCACTTCCAGAAACAGCTCATATCAGACCAATCCCCCCACAGATAACAATGAGGAACTTTGGACAGAATTTTTTAAAATCATTAGGGCTGGGACTAAGGTGGGATGAGTGAGGCACTCATCTCAGGTGCAAAATTTAAGGGGGGACAAAGCGCATTCTAACGCAATATCTTTAAAAATCCAAAGTAATGCAAAAACTCCATGATGAACATAATATCAAATTTTTAAATAAAAATAGGACCAGTATTACTAATTTTTAAAAAATTTGCCTTTAGTTCTAATATGGCTCAGTGTGGCACTGTTACTGTTTTCTCATTGTGGATTTTTGCCTAAACTTAGTAACCAAGAATCAGAATGAAGGGGATTCTCTGGGTTCTGTGAAAGAGGCAATTGCCCAGGGAGCAGCCTAGGGCAATGAAGTAAAAGATGAATGGAACCATCTTTGCCCCATCCAAACTAATCACAGTTATTCCTCCAGGGAGTATCAAAATTGTGAAGGCAAATGTTATTATTTCAACATTGTCCAATGTGTCCTGACCATGTACCAGTTTCATCATCAACTTTTTTTGTGGCATTTGGTGCTTGGCGTAGTCTGAGGTAACTCAAGTTGAAACAGTATATAACAACTTGATAATTTGAACCAAAATTGCTGCAAAGGGACTAATTATCTAGGGTGCCACTGAGGAAATTGTCCAAAAAGTAGGGGGGACAATCTTTTAGAAATGGACTCTCTATCAGGTTAGTTGAGTGCAATTCTATGGAATTTGGTAAGAGGGATGTGTGGTAGACTCAGAAATGCTCTGCTAGAACCCTTGCAAGGACGTATTTTCTGCCCAGCCCTGGGGAACGCAGGCAGCCCAGCTCTCAACTCCTGCAGGGTGCGCCTCAGCCTTAAAGAGCCACCTCTCCTGAGGTCATGCCCTTCTCAAGGCAGCCCCCATCTGTGGGATGAGCAAGGCAAGAGTTGAGGGGCCCTCAGCATTTCAGACTAGGGCAAGAAACTATGAAGGGCAGTCTTCTCTTCATAGCTCCTGCCGGATGGCCAAAGTTTTGTTGGCCTGCCTCGGTTCGGTCTCTCCCTCCACCCACATCCCTCTACTTCTTTCCCTTCCCTCTCACATCTTGCTCTTTAAAACCATTTGCTTCCAAGAACCCAACCTGACACAGAGAGGTAAACTAGAAGACATTTTTCTTTTTCCAACAATTATTTTGAACAGCAACCAAAAAACATCTAAAAAAAAAAAAAAAGAAAGAAAAAAGAATAAATATACAACTGTATTTGCAACATATCTTTTTGAGCTCTCTCAATTTAGATCTGAATTATACATACTTGTAATTATTGTGTATATGTGGCTTTGGATTTCAGATTTTGTAATTACTATTATTTAGCATATAATACCTTATAGCAGACTTGTCCACATATTGGTTTTTTTCAGTGCCCTTGTGTTATTCCATAGTGGATTTCTTAACTGTCTCCAAATTTATGGCCTTAAATTGTTTCCTGTTTTTTCACTGCTTAAAATAGTGCTGTTATAAATATTGTTGCACAAATTGCTGTCTTCCTTTTTTGATTAATTCCATTGACAAATGCTCTCCAAGAGTTGGATTAGAGTCCTCTGAAAACCAGCACTGGGACCAGTTAGCAGAGAAGGCGAGAATAAAGGGGGCAGAATGAGGGGTCACATGCCCGCCAGCTTTTCCTTTCTCACTGACGAAAGATGTATATTAACGGTGTGTGCATAAATCTGGAACGCCCTGAAACTTCACCACGTCCTGGCTAACTTCTTTCTTCTCTCCAAATCTTCTTGAATAACCCCACTTTATAGTAATTTGTACCTTGAATATGGATATTGAATTACATTTGTTTGCAGTGCCATTATCCAAAATCCAGTTTACAGAATAAAGGGAAAGAATAAACAAATCTATTCAAGGATAAACAAGTTTGTTCAAGGATAAACAAGTTTAGGAAACACTGCACAGTAAATAATCTTGAAGATTAATAAAGGAGAGGGGTATGTTAAAGGCAGAGTTCTTACAGCAAAGAAATTGTTAAATTAATTAATGCACCCACACAGTAGAATTAATATACCATTGTTTGTGAAACAATGGTATATATGGCATCATAAAAAACTTTTTGAAAAATTATTATACATATGCATATCATATATACATATTGCTCACTAGTAGCTATCTTCCTAGAAAAGCTCATTTACGTTATTACATTAGTATCCCTTCTAGTACCTACCATCCATCCTGGCAAATTTTAGGTGCTTTACAAAGGTATATGAAATTGCATTAAACATCTGTTCAAAATCACTTCATTCATTGCTAGACATTTATATAATATAGTTTTAAAGAAAGGTAACAGTTGAGGGGAGCTACAGAAAAAAGCACAGAAATTACGTCGAATTTTTTCTTGTGCATATGAAGTTGCTCTGTGAGAACATCACTGAGCAGATGTACAGGCCCATTATCTTCTCACGTGGCTATATGCTCCTCCTTCCAAAAAATGTGAGCAGGTTGGGACATAAAGCAATTCACACAGACTGGAGTGCAGAGCAGAGAACATGAAAATGATTTGCAAAAAATAATAGAGCAATCTTAAGAGATGTCACATAGGTGAGCTTAAATCAGGACATTAAACACTGAGGGTCACCATTTAACAAAGCATCCAAATATGTAATAATCCTACTAAACTCTTGGAGTAGCAGATTTAGAGCAAAACTATCCACATGCTCCTCCTACATTAAAATCCAAGGACAATGGTTTTCACATATGTATAGTCGTTTCAGCCTTGACTCAGAAGGCTTATGGGGTCTGCTTCATGACCTACATAACCTGTGTTTTCAGAAACAGGTGTTTGTAAGTCTGCATCTGGTGATAAATATTAAAGACAGAAGACGAGAATTCTGAAGCAGTCTACTTAATTCATCCTCACTTGTCATTGCCACTACCAGCTCCACAGACTAAGAATTCCTCTCCTATCTTGAAATTTCAAATTGTGTATCTCTCGGTATTTTTAAATATTCATAAAATTTTAGAAATCATGATTAACCCCTCATTTTACAGTTGAGAAAACTAAGAGCTATAAAGTTGAAATACTTGCCTAGATTCAGATAACAAATTTTCTGTAAGTTTATACAAAAATACAGTTTTCTTGGCTCCTAACACAATTTTGTTCACTACATTATTCTAAGAAAATTTGGAAATATATTTAGAACAATATTGCATTATGGTTAAAGAATACAAGCTCTGAAGTTAGGAAGACCAAGGTAACAAAAGGAATTTTCTTTAACTCCTCTAAGCTTAGTTTATTCATTATTAAAAAGTAATAATACTCTTTATGGCTTAGTATTGGCGTGAGTTTTAAGTGACATAGAACATGATTAAGTACCAAAAACTATTCGTTATCATTATTATGACATATGTAAATAAAATTTATTTTCATAGCCTTCAGAAACTGCACATAGATTTTTATCAAATTTTGAGGTTAGTCTCATGTAAATTGTAAGCCAGGTGTCATATTCAAAATTCATGCTGGCTTCCAGTTCTAGGGAGACGAGTAGGGAATGGTACCTCATCCTTCCTATTCTGTCTTCTAGGAACACTAAAAATCCTGGACATTATAGATAAAACAAACAGAAGATGTTTCTTGTTTGAAAGGTAGAAAAGAAAAGGTCAGGCAAGTCAGGGAACTCAGAACCTAAGCAACTACAAGGTCGTGAATTCCTTGCATTTTCTTCTTGCCTCATGCTTTCCAGAGTGGGTACCAAAGAAGCCTTGACACGGACCAACAACAAAAAACCCAAGAAAAGTCTGCTCTCTCTTGCCAATGGATCAGGAAAGGGGCAGCCTAACAAGACAGAAAATATTTAGACAATAACTGCAGAAAATCTTGCATCCCATCCACACAAGCAAGGGCCCGGCGAAGCATTTAGACTCCACCTTTGCCAGGTGGTAAGGAGGTGCCACAACTCCCTCCCCACCTCCAGGGTGGTATCAAAGAGGGCACGTGGGAAGCTGAGACTTTCATCTCTACCAGTTGGTAAAGAGGACCCCCTCTGTGGTGTCATGAGAGACAGTGTGGGAGGGAGGGGAGACTTGAATTTCAACCCCACACGAGCCCCTTCTACCTAAACCTCAAACGTTTTACAAAAATTAACTCAAAATAAATCATAGATTTAAATATAAAATGTAAAACTGTAAGACTTTTAGAAAATAATGTAAGAGAAAATCTTCAGGAGCTAGGGCTTGGGGAAGGGTTCTTAGACATGATACCAAAGTCACAACCCATAAAAGTAAAACCGATAAATTGGACCTCACCAAAATTAAAAACTTTTGCTCTGTGAAAGATCATATTAAGAGGATGAAAAGACAAGCTACAGAGTAGAAAAAATTGTTTGCAAACATATCTGACAAAGCACTTATCTAGAACTTTTAAAACTGAACAGTATAAACAAATAATCCATTTAGGTCATGGGCAAAAGACATAAAGAGACATTTTACCAAAGATGGCAAGTAAACATGTGAATAAAATGTTCAGCATCACTAGCTATTAGGGGAAATGCAAATTAAAGCCATGATGAGGTATCACTCTACACCTCTCAGCATGATAAAATAAAATACTGATGCTATTTTATATCTTGCTAGCAAATGCCAGCAAGAATACAGAAACACTTGATCTGTTATATATTGCCGATAAGAATATAAAATGGTACAGCCACTCTGGAAAACAGGTTGGCAATTTCTTAAAACAATTAAACATACACTTAGCTTATAACCCAGCAATTGTACTCCTAGGCATTTATCTCAGAGAAAAGAAACATTACTATAGCAGCTTTATTGTAATAGACCAAAACTAGAAACAACCAAAATGTAATACTTCCCAGCAAGAGAAAGAAAGGAACTATTGATACACAACAACTTGGATGGATCTCAAGGACATTATGCTAAGGGAAAGAAAGGAACACGACAATATCAAAAGGACACATATGCTGTGAGTCTATTTATATAAAATTCTTGAAATGATAAAATTATAGAGAAGGGAAACAGATGAAAGGCTGCCGGGGGTTAGGGACGGTGTGGGGGAGGGAGTTGAGTGTGGCTATAACGGAGATCTTTATGGGGATGGAAGAGTTCTCTTTCTCGATGGCACTGATGCTTCAAGGAGCCTACCCATGAGATACAATGACATGGGATCATAACATACATGCAGCCAGAGTCAGGTGCCCGTCTGAGTTGTATTACAATTACGTTAGATGGACTCCTTACTGGAAACTGACTGAAGGGTGCATGGGTCCTCTGTGTACAACCTTTGCAAATTCCCATGAATCTTTATTTCAAAATAGAAAGTTTGTTTTGGGAGCTTTTCTGGGAAGCAACAGAGTCCTATATGACTTCTGGTCAGAAGAACCACATTCTGCCAGGGGCGTTTGAAAGCAAAGTGTGACACAGAAAAGTTGGCTACCAGTTAAGGAGAAACAGCATATGCAGAGATTGTGTGGCAGAGAAAACAATCATGCCTTTCCAATATGAGCCCCAAGTAGAGCTGATGGTTTTTAAGCCCCAACTGCAGATTAGAATGAAGTGGGAGCTCTAGAAATGTTCCTTGTCCAGCCCTACCTCCAGCCATTCTCACTCCGCTGGGTTAGAGTGATCATAATTGTCTCGACGATTCTAAAGTGCCGCCTGGACTGACACACACCACATTACACTAAGGGATGTAACAGCAGCTCAGTGTCTGAAAGCTGACGCTATTTTGAGCCCTGTAAAGGTAAAGTAAACCCAAACGTTTTTGTTATTCTAATGTTGAGGTTACGTTAAGGCCCGTTACTAAATCCTCTGAACCTCCTATATCTTAATTAATGAAGCAATATCCAGAACCCAGGGAGTTAAAAAAATAATAACATAGGTGTTTCTTAACGTGCTATGTTTAAAAAAGAAATCAGTATTTTATCCTTTGGGTATCACTGATTCAAATAACCCTTTTATTTTCTCACAGCTATTAGTAAGATGCAAGAAAAAAGTGCTCTAAATGGCAGGCACTCGTCTGTGATGAACTGCTGCTGGAAGCGGCAGTCCTCTCTGGTGTGAGCCAAGGTAAATAGCACCAGGCAGGGATCCTTTCCCATGGCGCAGCATAGCAGAATGCCAAAAGTGTTCTATAGAAAAGATCTGATACAAATGTAAACATTAGAAATTATTAAGCTTTATAGTAATTGCTATAGTTATCAAAATTCTACATTCATATTTACAGTTTCTATTAAGCTTTATTTAACAGTTAATGATGCTCCCGAGCGATGCTGGTTATTGCAGTTAATGTATAACTGAGATACAGAGCGGAATCCTGGAAACGGCCTGGGAGCCGAAGGACAGGCTTCTGTTCACATCCCTGCTGTGGGACCCTGGCTGAGGTCTTTATCACGCTCCTCCTATGTAAACTGGGAATAATAATATTTTGAGGAATGAAAGAAATAATATGAGAAAACACTTTAAGCTGCAAAATGTTAAACATTTTATCATTGTAATAATTATTACCATTTAAAAAATTCAATTATTATTTGTTACTTGCTTAGTTATAGGTCTATGAAACTATTTTTTTTAGAAGTTGTAGTTTATATAAATAGAGTAAGTTTTTTATGATCAAAACTACTATATGGTGACTCAGTTCTCAATTGAAGGGTGATGGTTTCTAAATTGCAAATGACTTGTGCATGTTTGCTGACATTGATCAATCCTGTTGACTATAACTCCTGGAAGTGACCAGCTCCCTGAGTATATAGAGCCTTGTGACATGCAAACTTCATATGCCATTTAAAGCTTTCCTTTTAGAAATCTAACACATATTTTATTTCTCTAGTTATTCCATTAAAGGACACTTCAGCTGAGGTGCCACTACATTTTTAGGCTTTAGTTTTTGGAGCAGAAAATGCCTTATAGGTCCATCTAGCTGTCAGTATCCCATACCCCGAAGCAATGCACAGAACCACAAGAATATCAGAAAGAATCTCAAGCTGTCTGTAGCACTCAATACTAATTAGAGAGTATAAACATGATATTGAATGGTGTAAGATGAATGACTCATATAGATACTCTTTTAAACTTCACAAATATAAGATTATACAACAATACTAAATAATAAATTACAAATAAGCCCAGGTGCATAAGTTATAAGAACAACAGAATAAATAATTTTAGAACTAGCTATGAGTTAAATATTAAAAATCACAAATCATTTTTATTGGGATAATTTTACCCATAAATTAGATTACCCTTATAGTATTACCTATAAATTTTAACTTTGTAATTAACAAAAATAGATTTGATTAGATTTGATTTTTTCCATCACCATTTACCCCCTCTATGCCTTCTTCCGCATCCCCCCCCCAGTCACCACACTCTTGTCCATGTCCATGAGTTCTCTCTTTTTTTTTCTTTTTTGCTCAATCCCCCTCCACCACCACCCACAACCACCACCAGAGCTGTCTGCTCTCTATGAGTCTAAACAAAAATATTTTAATATAAAAGTATGGGGGCTTACCTTCTTTTACATATTTATATGTGTAACTAATTTCATGTTTCTATTTCGAACATGCTAATTCCACATCTCTAAGAAAATTACTGTCAAAACTGATATTTAAAGTACAAATATAAATGGTGATTTCTCAATATTTACCATTTTCTATTCTGCAGAGGTTTTTTATGTTGTTGTTTCTCAAGTTGAGATATATCTATTTCAAAGAATACCTGTGGGGTTGTCCTTATATATACAAGTAAAAAGCAATGTGATTTTATTGGTTTATTCATTTGTTTATACCTCTCGTTTCGCAAACAGAATTATAAGGTACTATTATAAATAGCTATGCCATCACATAAAAAAATTAAAGAAACTGAGATATTCAAATGAGCAAAGGAAAACTAAGTTGAAGCTCAAAGTAAGATTAGAATGCATATGGCTCAGTGTACTTGCCAGAGAAGGGCTACAAATTTAGCTCTAAGAGAAAAATATGAAAGTGTCCAGATGTTTAGGATACATGGTTAATTCTGGTGCTGAAGGAGATAAATAAATGGAAAAGGCACACATTTCTTTTATCTGGACATTCAAGATAAAAAGTCAAATGATCTAAAAAGCAGAAATGGATATTCATAAACACACATTAAGCTATCTATATATAGACTAAGATATCTAGACATAGGCTACCTGTGATACACTTGTTCCCTTGTCTGGGTCTATTTCTATTATCAGACACCTGGAGAGCAGATTGGATAGTGGAAGAAAGAAGACCTTAGGTCAGTTGACATAATCTTCTTGCCTAATTCGGTGAGCAGGCTCCAGGAGGTCTTTATGCCCTGCACTGGTAATTAGGTATTTCCTTTCAGAAAGTTACTGCCAAGAAAATCAAGATTTGAGCACTAGCCAAACAAAGTTACAAAGGAGGCTACAGGTAAATCCCAAGATTAATTCATGTCAAAACAATTAAATCAGATGCCCATAATATCCAAGAGAAATCACTGGACTTGACTCAAAATTTACAAAGTGAATGTAGGAAAATGCTCCTTGCTTTTGGCTGATAGAGAAAGGAAAGAAGTTACAGGAGGAAAAATGGGGGCCAAGAGGAGTAAGGAAAGTGGGACAAAGAAGAGGAGAGAGGTGGCTTCCTACCAGCCTGCTCAGCACGAGCCAGCTACCAATGAGCCTTTACCCTGCGTGGGCATTTGTAAGCCTCAAAGCAGTTGGGGTGCCCAGCCTTCGCAGAACAAGATGGGCAAGAAAGGCACATTTGGTGACTTGGAAAAGGAATGGGCCAACTACGCAAAGAGAACATTTTCAGTATCATTTCGAAATAGAGACCAAAACACACCTTAATATGTCGAAACACATGTTTTCCAAATTTAGAAATTCCTGAAATAATGAATAAAAGCAGATCTGGAGAGGGGGTTCCCAAACAGAAAGAGGAACTCAGAGAGAGCAAGGAGCTCAAGAGGGAGAGAACAGAACGGGGTGCGGAAGGCTATGGGGTAGGAGGGAACAAAGGGCCAGAAAGAGGAACCCGGCCAAGAACTTACCTTGCTGCGGTTTGGCTCTGGGAGCCGAGCTGGCTGGCTGAGGCCGAGTCTCTGGCGAGGCTCCCCTCTTTGACGGCTTCCCCTGAGTAGAAGTGGGGCGGAACCCCACAGGGGAAACTTAAATATGGTGGGAGTGGGGCAGGTGGATTCTATTGTCCTGCTCTAAGATTATTATTTTTAAACCTCACCTGAGGATATGTTTTATTGATTTTAGAGAGAGAGGAAGGGTGGGGCGGGAGAGACATTGATTGGCTGCCTCCTGTATATGCCCCAACTGGGGACTCAAACCTGCAGCCCAGGAACGTGCCCTGACCAAGAATCAGACCCGAAACCTTTTGGTGCATGGGACGGTGCTCCAACCCAGCACCCGGCCAGGGCAATACTACTGATTTTAGAATAAAGTTTATTATAGGGGATCTCATCTTGGACCCTCTTCTGGAATATTTACTTAATGAGGTACAGGAAAACCTCACCTATAGCACTCTCATATATAAGGTAATCTCATAAGTGGAGCCTGAAGATATTACCATAATTAAGTTCTAGGGTATATATGACCGCAAAATCCTGGTAAACTGGCTGTTCTTGTAGAAGTATCTTCGTAGATAAACTTGAAAATCATTACTGAATACTTTCTGTATATGGGGATATGCAAGGATGGGAGGCTACTAACAAAAATTTTTCTTGTCCTTATAGATCACAAAACTTGGTTGAAATGACAATGAAAGAAAAACCACACATAAACAAGTCCAAATGATGAGATGCTAGGAGTGCAAAAACTGAAAAAGAGAGGCAACGACTTACACCTGCTTCTGGTTATAGACAAGACTGAAAATACATTCAGGATTTTGTAAGTAACTTGGTAAGGGCAAGGTGAACCATTGGCCAGCATTATTCTGAACTGGCTCTTGAACTGTTGCTCTGTTGGAAAAGTGACTGACACATACTTAATTAGAAAGGAACCCAATGAACAAAGGTACAAAGCAAAGAATGAGAAAGACGCATATAAGGAACAATAATCCAGAGGTAATAGAAAAGATGCCGGGGGGAATGAAAAGATGACCTTGGGCAGCAAGGAAAGAAACTGTTGGGGGGAAAGAGCTTTAAAAATAAACTTCCAGGGGCCAAGAAAGTGCTATGATGAAAGCAGTATTTAATTTTTTTTTTTTCTCTTGGCTTTTCACGGGTGAAAGAGATATCTAGGATTATTGGACACAGATGGTTGCTAACAAGTGGAGAAGCAACATTTAGGAATATTTGGAGACTCCTCTACTGCGGACTTCATACTATGGAACAGCAGGCGGTAGGCAAACAGGTATCTGACCTGTGTGCGCGAGTGTGTGCTGATGTTTTTATTGCCCTCGTGGTTGTCCTTTGGAGGGAGTGTTTTACACTGATTAAGTTACCTCTGGCAAAATAAGTTAGCGCTTCTGTCACAGTAAATGTGGAATGGGATCTGTTTACTCATGACTTTTTATTGAGACTTTTATTTCATACGTAACAAGGCAGAGCGTGGAGGCAAGGGATGTTGTTAAAATATTGTTTTAGATCGCTAGAGGAACACTCTAGAGCTATTGTGATAACTCCAACTGCTGATTGGTTTTATTTAATCATGTCTAAGATCTAAAATCTGGAAAGAATGTGTCAAGATAATTTACCTTGAAGTTGGATCAGAGAAAGATAGTATTGTCCTTAAATTAAGTTACAGAATATCATATAAAAGGATGAGCTTAACGTTCCATTCAACTTTTTTTTTTACTACCATACTATCAAAGTAATAATAATTGCATGTTTAGCATTCACAGTGTGAAAGGTGCTGAATAACATTCTTTATAAAATAGCAAATGACACTGTCCTCAGATGCAGAAATCTGTGGAAATGCTATGTAAATATTTGAGGTAAGAATTTGGTTTGAAGTGTTTAGAAAAAGGAATGAGATATTTAAATGAGACAAATGGCTTAGAGGCTTAATGGAAACAGATGGGTAGCAATTAGAGGGAAAGCTAAGCCGGGAGCAACACAGCAAATAGTTCCCGGCTGGAGAGAAGCAGCTGATGCGGGCCTGGGACAGGGAGGGCTGGGAAAGGATGCGTATGCTCCAGTTCTTCTTTAACCTGTACTTGTACGTAACAAACTGTAATAAAATAAGAATTTTAAGGTAGGAAAATAGCTCCAGCAACATTACCCGATGAAAGTCATCTGTAAGTCACAGTAGCTCTGTCATTTTTCCCCTCCCTCCTCTTCCCACTTTCCTCCCTCTCCTTCTTTCTAGTTTCTTCTCACTGAAAGGCAGGATTTGTGTTTTAGCTTTGCCATTTACTTTATTTTGTCAGAAAGGCCACAGACTTCCGTACAACTCCAGTCTTGGGTCCATAGAGTAAAGGAAAGAGGGGAGAAAGCACCTATTCTTAAAAGGATGGAGTGGAAGGGATTGGCTGCTAATTTTTTTTTTTTTTATATATGTTCAGGACATCTAGAAAAATTGAATAAAGCAGGAAGGGGGAGGGGCTAACATGACTTAAAGGTTTGCCAGGTACACTTTCAAGAGCAACTGGTTGTATTCCCAGCTTGGGAACATTTACTTTTAACTAGGATAAGGGGGATAGAAGTGCGGAACTGTGGTGTCCTTGGTTTATTCTGATTATATTTAATAATTTCACAGTGATATTTAGAATATACCATGCTTAAGATTTTTATTTTATATTTTCTTTTGGAGTCTATCATCTAAATAGCCTGAGGCATTCGTATTTTGACAGGAAATGCTGGGCTTACTTGTAAGTACTAACCTTTAAAATCTTCAAACATGTATCTTGACCACTGAAACCCTAATTGAAATCATGTTATGTCAAATAAGATGAATAGTACAAGAAACAGTGTACATGAAGAATGAAAATATTTGGGAGGAAAATAAATCTTTGTAATTACTCACTGGTGTTTGGGGGAAAGCAGATGCTTGCTCTTAAGGAGCGCAGCTCACTTTAATTATGGAGATTCCTTGCTTTTATTGGTAAAGGGAAAGACTGAAGTTTTCAAATCAAGTTATAAAATAAATATGTATGTACACGGAAGTGGAATAAAGAATTAAATCTTAATATGTTTTATTCTTGTTTATTCATTGATTTCGGAGAGAGGAAGGGAGAGGGAGAGAGAGAGATAGAAACATCAACGATGAGAGAGTCATTGATCGGCTGCCTCCTGCACGCCCCGACTGGTGACCAAGCCGGCAACCTGGGCATGTGCCCTGACGGGGAATCGAACCATACTTCCAGGCTCATGGGTTGATGATCAGCCACTGAGCCACACTGGCTGGGCTAAATCTTCAATATTAAAATAAATGTAACATAACAGAAGAAATAAATATGAGAAATTACCCAGACTTGGTAATTAGCACCAAGTATCTTCACAGAGAATTTAGCCAAATACATTTAAGTTTATATCATAGAGAATGAGAAGTACTCAAATACCCCCAAAACAGTGACCAAAATTCTTGAAGAAGCATGAATTTTCCATTTCAAAAAGCTTGGTGGGTTAAGATACTGTGTAGGAGTCATTATATGGCAGAAAAAAAATCTGCCTGAAATTCAGGGGCCTCGGTTTTAGAGCACCCTTTTCTATCTTGTCACTACTCTAAAATAAGTTTCCCCTTGTATATAAAATGAAAGCTTTGGGCTAAATAGCTTGAGTTTCCTGTTGATCCTCACATTACTTACTGAATCTACAGAATCTTACAGAAATAAGAGAATGTATTCTCAACCCAAGATTGCTGTTCAAAATTCAATTACTTTCCAGGATTCACAATGTACACACTCTGATCTAATTTTTAAAAGAATATTTAACAAAAATATATGTATTTCCATATAAAAAATTCTAGGAGGGCATACAACAAAATCACAACACTTATTTTATTTATCAGATAGTAATTATTATGTGCCAGATACTACACTTTTCGCCGTGGACACACTAGCAAATGAGAAGGACGTGGGCCTCACCCTCATGAAGCACATGGACTCATGGCTATATCTCCGGAAGACAGAATTGCAGTGAGATTCTATTTTTCTCTTTAATATCTGGAGTTGCTACATGTAACACTTTTGTGATAAGAGAAAGTTACTATTAAGAAAATCCCACAGTTTTCAAGAATCATGTAATGCAGTTCTACTATATTTTTATAATGATCTACAAAAGAACACTCAGAAGGTGAACGTCTCCAGGATTTTTAACCAAACCAAGGCAATTGCTCACATCTATTCTCACAAGCAAGAAGATTTCTAAACTTTATTGCTGATTTGTTATACCAGACCCTTGTGGCCAGTTGACCAGAGGAGCCAGGTCAGGAACATCATCAGACTGCTTACAATTCCAGGTCCCATCTAGAAACCTAGGGGACTCCTGTAAGTAACTGTGGTCATGAACTATCCAGAAGAAACTTTAGTTTTAAGAGTAAAACTATATGGGCAAACCTCAATAGTCACGTGTCCAATAGTAAATAGTAAAAACTTTACAGTGCTACCCCTGATGATAGATTTGTTCCTAAACGACAGTAACTCTCTGATGGGCCTTATCAGAAACCTTCCAGAGAGGTCTACAGAATGGCCCTCTTCTTGATCAGTTTTTCTCCAGTCATTGTTTATTATTGGTCCCTACTTAGTTTTTTTATTATTATTATTTTTATGTCTTTATTGATTTCAGAGAAAAAGAGAGAGGGAGAGAGAGAGATAGAAACATCAATGACGAGAGAGTCATTGATCAGCAGCCTCCTGTACAACCCCCATTGGGGATCGAGCCTACAACCCGCACATGTGCCCTGACTAGGGACCTAACCTTGATCTCCTGGATCCTACATCGATGCTCAACTGCTGAGTCACACCAGCTGGGCTGATCCCTATTTAGTCCTGTATGACATACTTTTGTTGCTTTATAGTTCGCCTTGTCTAAGGACCTATTTTGGAGAAATTGGAATTTCCTTCTAACTTCTGCAATAGTCAGGGTTTCAACCAGACATTGCTTTCTCTCTCATTACACTGTTCCTCCTTTCCTTTCTAAGTTTCCTTTTCATAAGCTGCTTCTTCTAAATCATCAGTCAGCCTTTATTCCACATGAATTTCACTGATTGGCAATTTAGAAATGATTATTATTGTGCTATTATAATTATTTTTCCCAATCTGATAATATATAGCTTCCTAGATATTTTTATTATTCTTCTGATGGTTATTATTATTGTTGTGATTATTAGTAATCTGTTACTAATTAATATTTAAAAGCAGGCATATTTACATACAGTATACTAATTACAGACAAAAAAGGACATATTAATGAGTGTGATATAGAGAGTGACCTAGGTAATTATATCAGGAAAAATGTTTTCATTTTTTAATAATCTAGGTGGGAGTATAGCATTTCAATAGGCAGTCTAATGTAATATTGAATAATTTTGGAAAATTCAGGATAGTACACTAGGAAGAGCATTGGTTTATTAATCTGTAGATCTGCATTTTAAACCTTCTTCTTCTCTTAGTGTCTATAGTCTTCTATAGTGGTCATTTATTATTTTGTACCTAAACTACATTCATCATACTACAGTTTAAGCCTATGCCATGATATTCTTTAACCAGTGGAAATAATCTCTACTTTTATCTATAGTTTTTAAGCTATATTAGGTTAAAATTATCCCTCGTGTGTCTTATCACTAACTTTTAATTTATCTTAGCAAAAAGCTTTTACATTTTATAATACAGGGCTCTTTTACAGACAGAAAGCCAAACTAAATATTATCTCTGCCCTCAGGGAAATTTCAATCTAGCTGGGGAAATTAAACAAATAATAATAACCCAAAGTTGGTTACTAACTGAACTTAATCCAAGTTCTTTAGGGTTGGTTGTACAGTGTATACTTCAAAGTTTAGTGTAAACTTCATGTTCATTTAAATACATGAATATAAAGATGATCTGCCTTCAATGCTCCAGACCCTGTTAACCACCTGTCTTGATTCAGTTGATTTGGCTGAAGCCCAACATAGAGTGAGTGCTGTGAATCTAAGTGCTTTCCTCTGAACAACAGTGATGATAGATATTATTATGTATATTTTACAAATAAAGAAATTAGGACTCAGAGGAGTTAAGTGCTTTACCCAAGTGCCACAGCTATGATTCCTCTTGAGTCTAAGTCTTAATGATCATCTTCCCAAGGTATCACTAATGTCAGAATCATTGGTCTTTTAGTAAATCCTGCAACCAACCTCCCAGATACATCCCTAGGAACAGTAGGAACTGATCTGTGCAAAATTTATGGAGACTATTGCCTTTTCTACATTCATAATCAAGGCATGTCTAGATGAAATGAGAATTGATATCAACTAATAGTCACTGTCTATAATATTGTGTTGTGAAGGATTTGGAACACTTGTTTGAGATCAATAGAAAAAAGGCCATAATTAGTTGTTGATGTTACTATGATCATAGAAAGGAGTAGTTATATCCAGTTCATGTATTTCTTCATCCCTAATCATCTGTAGAGTAGCACAGTTTATACATTTTATCTACAATATAATTTTGCTGATTTATGGTTACCTTATTTTTTCCTATAGCCCATGCTATAAACTACCATGACTCTGTTTTGCCCTCCCTTATCACACAACATACTAATTTTACTATCCTTGCTTGTAACTACTTCAAACAGTTCCTTTATAATCATTAGAGGAAGGGCCTTAACCTATTTATTATCTTTATGGAGAGACCATAGTTTGTCACTTTGAATAATTAGATATCATATGGACATAAAGAATCAAAGTTAACATATAGGTATGAAAAGTAATTTATAGTCACAAAGAATTGAATTATGGTTACCATAGTAACCTTAACTGTAAATGTTAAGGCTTTCTAAGGTAGAAAACTCAACCATAACAATGCAGAAACAGGGATTTTTTATGCTTAATAAGCTAGAGATATTATATATCATAATTGTGTGCAATAAATTACTTCTGCAGAGTAAAGAAACCTCTAAGATGGTAAATCAGCAATTTTTAAGGGTTGACTAAATTCTTTAAAATGTCCTGAGGGCAGAAAATAATATTCCTTCTACTGCAAAGTGTCTGTTGAAATCTGTGTAACAAGAGAAGTAAAAATAAACATTTGGACATATAATAGTCTTGAAAATAAAGACAAATTTCTAATAAAATCATAGAACCCGAGAATTGGTAAAGACCTTAGAGATCAGCCCAAAGCACAAATATGTTGTATAGATTCCCTAATAGATTGCAGCAGCCTTGGCTAAAACCTCCAATAGAGATTTTATTTGCTCACCAAAGAAAAAAAATCTGTTGTCGTACAGACTGAGGTGTTATTATAAAGTTGTTTCTGTGAGCCAACAATCTGCCTTCTTTCTGCTTTCACCCACTGATTCCTGCTCTGCTCTCTGGAATGATACAGAGTGAAAATAGTCCTTATAACAACATTTGAAAGACCTTTAGATATTAGAAGACAGCTATTAAGGTTTTTCACTAGTCTGATTCCTAAGGTTAACCTGTTTCATTCAGTTCTTTCAACTCTTCCTGTAGATAATTTCCCGACACTTCCAGCGTCTTCTGGTCACAGATTGTAGGTGCCTTTCTTGACTTAAGGGGGAATGGGTGCTGAATTGAGCAAAATAACCTTTTCATGTATCAGTTACATTCCAGGCATTGGACTAATGTGGTCTGATTATCTGAGACTGAAGAGATCTATTCTTGCCATAATATCCTTATTAGCCATGTGGTCAACTAAACAATGTAGATTGTTTCACATGAACTGCTGCCCGACTGCTTTTCCCTACTATTTTGAACTTACATATTTGCATTTCCAAGTCTAGGTAGCAGCCCTTTATTCCTGCTAAATGTCATCTTGTTGTTTTAGTCTGATATTTTTGCCTGGAAATATATATTTTGGCAGGATTGGGAAATAAAGCTTTGGATCTCAAAGCTATTTTTTCCAAGCTTTCTAAATCTAATAATTATGTCTCCTAGTTCCATTGATGAAAGTGTTGATCAGGATAGATTCCAGAAGGGATCCCTCTGGTCTTCCATGTTTGACCTCATTCCAGATTGAAATAGACATACTAATGATACCATTATCTTGTATTTTTATGTCTAGGGATGCTTTATAAAGCCTTTTAAAACTATGATCTTTTAAAAACTAACAGCCACCTTTAAGATTGACAACATGAGTTATATCTTTGTTTTACAGATAGGGATATTTGCAAGGCCACACAGCTACCAAATGGCAAAGCTGGGACTAAAAACAGCCTAATTCTTTCCCTTCAGTACTATTACAGCTTCCAGTGGGGTCCATGCTTACCCTGAGAAGAAAACAGACTCTGTCACTACCAACACGGCTGTCATTGAGATCCAGACAGCATCAGGAAGACAGGAAGATCCTCAATATCTCTTAACCTAACATGCATTCTATCCATGATAAAACTAAACACTTAAAAGTAATACAGCCATTACTGTTAAATAAGCTTTGAATATGTATGGACTATTATTCCGCCTACTTTACCAGTTTAGCTATTAGGATATTATTAGAGGTAGTTCTTTCTTCTATAATCATTATATGCCAGTCTTAACATTTCAAACCTACCAATCTAGTAACTCTGTTAAAATATGACCAATATTTAGAAATGTTTTATCCTAAAAAAAGTCATGGGAAATCTTGTATTTTTTTCTAAATATCATTTATATAATAATTTGTTCTACCATTTCACAATGGATACGTTTTTACTTTTTTGAAATGTGGATATTATCTTTCAAGTTCCAGGAACCTTGGCAAGACTCTGTGATTTTCTGGGAACATTGCTAATAGGAGATCTTAGATAACTGATGAAAGCTTCTATGTCATCCTGAAATGACACTTCATCTGCTTCTGGAGACTCAAACTCAGTTGTAGTTATCAGAAGTTTCATATTACCATCTTACATATCTTGGTCTATAATTGATTTTGTAATGTATTGAGTTTCAATTTTTATTTGGAAACCATGCCATTTTGCAGCAAATATGGAAGCAAACAGGTTTTGGATATTGTCTGTGACATCTAGAAGCCTGAAATAATTTGCCTCTGATAATGTATTCAATTCTTTCTGCTTATTATTGTTCCTGCTCTAAACAGGGCTTAAAATTCATATGGGGTGTTTTTGGTAACTTTTTTCAAATGTTCTATTTATTCTGATTATTAATCTTTTTAATGTTATTTCTAGATGTTTGTGCTACTCTTTTGAATGAGTCCTATTTTTTAGTCTCCTCAATTTTAACAATTTTAACATCTCTTTAAAGAAGAGATGTTAATTAGAAAGTTTCTGCAGATGAGATGATACTGTATATAGAAAACCCTAAAGATCCCACCAAAAATCTACTAGAACTGATAAGCGAATTCAGTAAAGTAGCAGGATACAAAATACATACCCAGAAATCAGTTGCATTTTTATACACCAAAAATGAACTATCAGAAAGGGAAACTAAGAAAACAATTTTATTTACAATTGCATTAAAAAATAAAATACCTAAGAATAAATTTAATGAAGAATGTAAAAGACCTGTACTCGGAAAACTACAAGACACTGAAGAAAGAAATTGAAGAAGATACAGATAAGTGGAAGCATATACCATTTTCATGGATAGGAAGAATTAACATCATTAAAATGTCCATACTTCCCAAAGCAATCTATAGATTCAATGCAATTCCTATCAAGATACCAATGGCATATTTCACAGAACTAGAATAAATATTCCAAAACTTTATGTGGAACCACAAAAGACCCCAATAGCCACAGCAACCTTGAGAAAGAAAGAACAAAGTTGGAGGAATCAAACTACCTTATATCAAGCTACACTACTGGCATAAAAATAAGACCTGGTTGGGGGAAGGGAGTCAAATGCGGGGAGGAGGGGGTTCAGCAGGGGGAAAATAGGGGACATCTGTGATACCTTAAACAATAAAGATTTTTTTAAAAGTCAGAGAAAGACAGATACCATATGACCTCACTTATATGTGGAATGTAATGAACAAAATAAACTGCACTCGAGCTTTTTACAGCAAATATATATAAAAAAAATAGGCATATAGATCAATGGGAAAAATAGAGAGCCCAGAAATAAACCCATACCTTCATTGTCAATTAATATTTGGTAAAAGAAAGAAGAAGAAAGAAAGAAAGAAAGAAAGAGAGAGAGAGAGAGAGAGAGAGAGAGAGAGAGAGAGAGAGAGAGAGAGAGAGAGGAAAGAAGAAAGAAAGAAAGAAAGAAAGAAAGAAAGAAAGAAAGAAAGAAAGAAAGAAAGAAAGAAAGAAAGAGAAGAAGGAAAGAAGGAAAGAAGGAAAGGAAAGAAAGGAAAGAAAGGAAAGAAAGGAAAGAAAGGAAGAAAGGAAGAAAGGAAGAAAGGAAGAAAGGAAGAAAGGAAGGAAGGAAGGAAGGAAGGAAGAAAGAAAGAAAGAAAGAAAGAAAGAAAGAAAGAAAGAAAGAAAGAAAGAAAGAAAGAAAGAAAGAAAGAAGAAAGAAAGAGAGAGAAAGAACATACAATGGGACAAAGATATTCCATTAAATAAATGGCATTGGGAAAATTAGACAAATATGTGCAAAAAAATGAAACTAGACCACCTTATAATACCATATACAAGAAGAAATTCAAAATGAGATAAAGACTTAAATGTAAGTAGTGAAACCATAAAAATCCTAGAAGAAACACAGGCAGTAAAACCTTGGACATTTCTCTTAGCAATATTTTTTCTAATATATCACCTTGGGCAAGGCAAACAAAAAAGGTAAACAAATGGGACTACATCAAACTATAAGGGATTTGCACAGCAAAGGAAACCATCAACAAAATGAAAAGACAACCCACTGAAGAGGAGAACATATTCACCAAGGATACACCTAATAAAGGCTTAATAATCAAAATTTATAAGAAACTTATAAAACTCAACACCAAAACCACAATCCAATTAGGAAATGGACAAAGGACTTGAATAGACATTTCTCCAAAGAGGACATACAGATGGCCAATAGACATGAAAAGATTCTCAACATCACTAATCATTACAGAAATGCAAATTAAAACCACAATAAGCTATCACCTCACACCTGTCAGAATGGCTGCCACCAATAAATCAACAAGTGTTGGCGAGGGTGTGGAGCAAAGGGAACCCTTATGCACTGTTGGTGGGAATTCAGACTGGTGCAGCCACTGTGGAAAACAGTACGGAGTTACCTCAAAAAATTCAAAATGGAAGTGCTGTATGACCCAGTGATTCCACTTCTGGGAATATCTCTGAAGAAACCCAGAACACTAATTTGAAAGAATATATGCACCTCTATATTCACTGCAGTTTTATTTACAATAGCCAAGATTTGGAAGCAGTCCAAGTGCCCATCAGTAGAGGAGTGGATAAAAACAGCGACTGTGGTACAATTACACAGTGGGATACTGCTTGGCCTTAAAAAAGAAAAAATCTTACCTTTTGTGACAGCATGGGTGGACCTGGAGAGTATTATGCTAAGTGAAATAAGCCAGTCAGAGAAAGACAAGTACCATATAATTTCACTTATATGTGGAATCTAGTGAACAAAATAAACTAACAAACAAAATAGAAACAGCTGTCAAGAGAGGAAGGAGTTGGAGGCTGGGTGAAAAAGGTGAAGAGATTAAGAAAAAAACTACAACTGGTAGACACAAACAACAGTATGGTGATTACCAGAGAGAAAGGGTGGTGAGTGGAGGTAGAAGAGGGTAAAAGGGGGATAAATGGTGATGGAAGGAGACTTGACAGGCTGGTGAACCCACAATATTATATATAGATTTGTACACCTGAAGCCTATATCATTTTATTAATCAATGTCACCCCAATAAATTCAATAAATTTTTTTTTAAAAAAAGAAAGCTCCTTATACAAGAATACTGATTTCTTACTAATGTCTCCTTGTTTTCTTTGTGTTTAAGATATTTCATTTTCAACGCCATTTACAAACCTCCAACCATCAAAAAATGTTTTCAAAATAAGAAAAAGAAAGCCATGACATCTCTTACCTACTATATATATATACCATATATTATTGTAAAGTCCTTATGTAAGAAGAGTACCTGTCTTTTCGCTTAAATTTTTGAAATCTGTTTTCCTATTTTGTTACTTTTATGGTCTCTGAGTTACTGGCAAGTACAAATTAGCAGTACTATTGCCAAGGAAACCTTCATACTACAGGTAAACTGTTGTGACAAATGAGTTTGACCACATGCTTTCCTCTTTGGTTTAAGCAGAAAAATTCTGGGGAAATATTCCTCCCGATCCACACAGATGTCCTATTGATAAAGCTTTGGCAGCACCAAACAAGATGGGAAAGGTCTTTGTAAAAGGAAACCGTCATTCGGTAGTTTGATTACTACTTTTTCTGGCATGCCAATACCTTAAAATTGTTATTCCACAATGTGACAGAAAATGTAAGATGTGTATGAAAATTATTAAGTTCCCTAAAATTGCACACTTGATATCTTCAGGAATTGGTATTTTATATTTATTAAGGCCTAGCAGATTTGTCTTACCAGAAACCCTGACCTGCAGAAATGAGTCCGATCCTTGTGGATTAGCTACCACGGGAGCTAATCAGTAACAAGGATGCCAACTGGAGACAAGGTTGCCAACATAAAGGGCTGCTTCCATCAAAGTCGCTTGGGAACCTTGACAGTTGGTAGACAAAAAGAAACCGCAACCTTGACGAGCAAAAATATTCATTTTGTTATAGTCATACCTTTTGTGCACACAGTATAGCAATGCCAGACCTGTAGGTTAGAATATTCTCTTTCCATTTATTTCATCATCCAGGCTCTTTCCAAAAGGTGTTTTAGAATATGAAGGAAAACAACTAGAAAATGTGAAGAGAAGCAACATGGTAGGGCTTCATAAAATCTCTTTGTTATTTCCCTTATTCCAGAATTAATAACATGCCAGAATTGTATATTCCCAACTCACCTGGAGTGATAGAAAAAACTAGAACATTAGCCAAGATTTTTCCTCCAGTTGAGCCCATAAAATACCTTTACACATGCTCTCTGATTGATCCTTACAACAGCCCTGTAAGGTAGATGTGCCTGTTCCGATTGTACAGATAAGAAAGCTGAGGTTCTTAGAATGTCAATGACTTGCCTCGAGAGAAAAAGCTGGGCAGTGACAATACCAGGATATCACAGATCTCCTCCATTTCAAGCGGAGTGTTTTCACTACATTACGACTGTGAGGAAATGTATGGGTTCTTTAAAAATTCTATTAGAATTCAAAGGAGAGCCAGAGGCACAGGCTAATTGCAGTACAGGCCTGGAATAGTGATGTTAGCTGAGGACAGAGCTAAACAGCAAGGCCTCAGATGGGAAGAAATGGAAAAACTGTTTGTTATGCAGGGCTAGGCGACACCTATCCAACGGTAAGAAGGGCAGTGGCCCCAGCCGAACGCAGAAGCACGCTGCATGGGGTCTAGGCGGTCCGCCAGTGCCAGTGAGTCTGAGCTGAAATCCAGAGAGGCCACGAGAAAGGCAAGCCTACCCCGCAGGCGCCCACTGGGCTTCTTTGGAGAAATGTTAGCAAGCGTGTGCCCTGATAAAGGGAAATCTATTTATAGATGAAAACATGTAACTAATGAGGATACTAAATGAGACTTGAAGAAAATTGACTTACTGATTGAGGCAATTATTACAAACTAATTGACTGGTGTGTACTAATATAGCAATTTTACTAATATACAATGAGGTCGAGTTTCCCTCGCTACCCCATCAATTACCTTTATTCTTTTGTAAACCATTAACCCCCAAGCAGTTTTTGTTTTATTTTATGTTTATTGGTTTCAGATTTATATGTTTAAATAAAAATTAATACTTGATGCATAAAAAGCTGTAAGAACCTATGAAGAAATTAAGCTTATACCTTATTTCTTATCCCACTACCAGAAATTTTAAAAAATTTTGTGGTTTGGTATGTAATCTTTCATATTTTTTTTAAATTTCCTATTTGAATATACATCTACTTATGTATAATGTTTAAAATAAACCATACCAACTTTTCACTAACTTGCCTTTCTAAATATAATGTATATTAGACCTTCTTCCATAGCAGTGCAATAAAGATGCCTTATTATTTTTAATAGCTGTTCGTATAGTATTCCATTCCACAGATACACTTTTTTAAAAATATATATATCTTTATTGATTTCAGAGAAAGGAAGGGACAGGGAGAGAGAGAGAGAAATATCAATGATGAGAGAGTCATTGATCGAGCCTGCAACCAGGGCATGTGCCCTGACTGGGAATCGAGCCCCAATCGCCTGGATCCTAGGTCGATGCTCAACCGCTGAGCCACGCCCGGCCAGGCCACAGATACACGTTAACTGACTCCCCTGGTAAATGTTAAATTATTTTTAATTTTTTTATTATTTAAAATGTTGCTCAAAAAGCAAAGAAAGCCATGCTCTACAATTCTAACGTGCAGATGTGTGTCTCTAAATACCATTCTTCACTAAATGGAGCTGGGGCTCCTTAGGAAAACTGCTGATTCTGGGGCTGGGACAGGGACAGTGAGCCTCAGCCATCTTTTTGTACCAGAAAGTAGAAAAGTGTTCTAAAATGTTTGGAATATGTCAGAAGGACACAGAAATGCTTAAAGTGGTCCCATTTGCCAAATCTGATCCAATTTGAGCACCAAAATAATAAAGATTAAATTTTAATGATTAAGATAATGTTAATATTTCATGTTAATAAATATTAATAAAAATTATTTTATTGACTAAAATTATAATCCATTTGTCCAAACCTATATGTATGTATATATCTATGTATGTATGTATATTTTACATGCATATGTATGTATATTTTAAACTAAATACATAGGGAAAAAGAAATAGCCATTCCTTACAATAGAAAGCAAACAATATAAAGGAAATGATTGAATTAGGAAAGCACCATTTGGTAACCATCATATTAATAATTGATTCAGGTATGAATCAACATTGGATACTAAGATTAGTGGCTGGAAGTTTGAGGAGTAACTGAATATTTCTTTAACCTCAAAGTAAATCCTCACAGATCCTATTAATTATAAAGAGAAATATGGTATCTTTACACTAGAAAAACCTGGCAAACACCTTAACCAAGTGATCAAAGTTAACTCCACCAATGAGAAGACAAAATTGCAGCATGTGCCTCCTCCTATGTGGCGCTAAGGAAAACACACATCAGTTCTATGGTATTCCTGCCAAAAGTGCAAGACATGAAACTAATCATGAGAAAACATACTAATTCAAAGTGAGAAAAATTCTACAAACCACCTGACCAGTTCTCCTTCAACAGCGTCAATGTCATGACACACAAAGAAAGACAGAGCCTGCTCCAGATGAAATGAAACTAAAGAGACAAAACAATGAATACAACCCACGGATTTTCTTGCTTTAAAGACCATTGCTGGGATATGGGAAGAAATCTGAGTAAGTTCTCTAGATAAGGAAAGAGTATTAATGAATATTAATTTCTTAACTTTGATACATGAACTGAGATTATATAAAAATGTCATGAGTTTTTAGGAAATTTACAATGCAGTAGTTAGGGGTAAAGGGGAATTCTGCAACTTAGTGCAGAAAAAACGGTTGTGTGGCCCTGGCCATTTTTGCTCAGTGGTTAGAGCGTCATCCCACAGACCAAAGTGTCTTGGGTTCAATTCCCGGTCAAGGGCATGTAGCTCAGTTGCAGGCTGGATCCCCCACCCTAGTCAGGGTGCATGAGGGAGGCAACTAGTTGATGTATCTCTCTCACACTGATGTTTCTCTCTCTCTCTCCTCCCTCCCTTCAACTCTCTCTAAAAAAATCAATGGAAAAAGTATCCTCTGGTGAGGATAAATAAGAAGGGTGTGTGTGTGTGTTTAGAGAGAGAGAGGGAGAGAAAAGAAGGAGAAAGAAGAAAAGAAATATAATAAAATGTTAATATTTGGAAATTCCGAGTAAAAGTTAATTCTTTGGTTATTCTTGGCATTTTTCTATAAGTCTCAGATTATGCCTACAGTAAGTATTTTAAACAGTATTCTAGTGAACATCAGTGTATATAACTATTTGTATCATTCTCAGGTGTAACTAGGATAAATTCCAAGTGGAATTGATAAATCAAAGAATATACATATTTTAGATTTTCAAAGAAATTGACAAAATTCTTCTATTATACTACTGTATACCATGTGATAATCCAGAAATGGCAGGGAAGAGAGTGCCTTATTTGACACCTTGGCATTAATGAACACTTGCTCTTTCCAACGCAAGTCTGATCAGTAAGCTTGCTCTTCGGGTTCGCATCCTGTGATGAGTAGGGAGGTTGAACGTCTCTCCATATGTTCAATAACCATTTGGATTTCATTCTCCTTAAAGTAGCTGTTCATACACTTTGCTATTTCAGGTGCCATATTTTTCTTAATCATTTATAGGAGTTATTAATATGTTAAGAATAATAACCAATGTAATATTAATTGTGAATGTCGATTCCACTAGTTTATTTTGTCTTCGACTTTTTTCTTTTTCTTTTTTAAAATATTTTTAAAAGTATGTTTTTGTTGATTTCAGAGAGAGGAAGGGAGAGGGAGAGATAGAAACATCAATGATGAGAGAATCATTGATCGGCTGCCTCCTGTGCATCCCCTACTGGGGATCAAACCTGAAACCCAGGCATGTGCCCTGACCAGGAATCGAACTGTGGTCTCCTGGTTCACAGGTCCGTGTTCAACCACTGAGCCACGCTGGCCGGGTGTCTTCAACTTTTTAATAGTTTCATAATTTTATGTAGTCAAATCAATCTTATTCATAGGGATTCAAGATTTCACATCATGTTTATAAAATCTTTTGTAATCCCAAGAATATAAAAATGTTGTTGTTTTTTCTGGAACTTTTAATGTTTTATTATTTAATATATAAGTCCCTCAAAGCTTTTTTTCTTTCTAGATAATTATTTAAATCCACTTTGGTGGATAATAAACTGCGTCTATATAAAACTTTTTAAAAAGTTTTTTATTGATAGAAGGGAAATGAATAATAATCTATAAACCAAATGCTCCACATGTTCTTTGTTTAAAACAAATGTGTCACAGAATAGTTCAATTTCCCTAGCTTGCTAAAGTTTGTGACTGGTTTGGATCCTAAGGATATCCAAGTCCTATTCTAACATATGACAAGCTGTAGGAAAAGTGCTGTCATCCTTCCCAAATAAGCGATCTTTTCCCAGAAATGATATCTTAGAGTAAATATCTGCCTGAAGAGACTCTTGTTGTTTTCTGCTTAGACGGGGCTGGCAGGCAGTGTCAGTCCCTTTGATCCCTTGAAAGAACATGGGCCTGTGGGCTGCCATCCTCTTGAAGGATCCTGTCATTGCCTGTCAATCCATATTAAACAAGGATGGTATTTTGTAACAATTTATCTCCTTCAAGGTGATTTAGTTATTTTCTGCCGAGATTATGCTAGAGGATGTCATTACTTTTGTCCTGTCTGTCTCGTTATTTTTATTGCCAGAGAATGTTGTCGTTTACTTTCCCCGATAATCCATCTGTCTGGGAAAAGACTGTATTAATACTTTTATGCTGGATAATAGCTTCATTTTTACACTGAAGAACATAGAAATAAGATCGCTGTCCCTGTTCTTTGAAGATGCTGTCAGAAATAAAAAATAAACAACCCTAAGGAAAAAGGACTTTTAAAGTAGCAAACTGTTACGAGTAGAATATTTTAAAAAGAAAATAGCTATATAAGCATTCAATTACATGCAGATTGACATCTTTGATTCATAGCATGCTGGTAAAGAGGAAAGCTTTGACTTAGCCATTGCTAGCTAAGTAACACTGAATGCATGTTATGCACTCTTGTAGCTCACTTGCATTATATGTAAAATAGAAATAATAACAGTACTATGTCCTAGTGTTGTTGTGAAGATTTATTTAGGTAAGTCCATGGAAAATATCTGAATACTACTTGGTACATATTGGGAACTCATGAAGCATTAGCTGTATCATCATCATCACCACCATTATTATAAACAATCCTTATATATTCCAGTAATAACTTTCTAAAATAATTAGATTTTAGAATTACGTGACATATTTAATCCTTAATAGTATTATCTGTAATACACAAATGCCCTTGAACTAGATATTGACAGATATTGATGGAATCAAAAGCTTCTCATTAATTTATGAACTATTAAAACAAAGAAGTCTGTACCCCAGTTACAGAGTGAATACTTTTAATAATATAGTTTTAGTTGATTCAGACCTCTACAAAAAATGTTTCATTTTTGTATAACAATATTTTACCATAATTGCCTTTGTAACTGAAGAGGTTTGTAATACATGCTGTATAGAAATGAAGACTTGTTTCTCATTCTTTCTGCCATTTTTTGGACCGTTCTGAAAAATGTGGCTACATGACATCTCTTTGATTCAGACCTCGGACAGCTCCAAGCACAACTAAATTTCTCCTCCAATGGCTCCTTAACTCCTCTCATATTCCCTCTTGTTCAATATCCTGTTTCAGTGCCCCCCCAACCATTCAATTTAGAAGGATTTTATGTTTACTCCTATCCTGTTAGTCTTTTTTAACATAATGTATATTTCACATTTTGGAACAAAATCCAAGTTGCCAGGGAAAAGATACCATATGATTTATTAAAAGAGTTAAATACCATAATAAGTTAAATAGAGCACAAGATATAAGATACGAAAGAAAATAAATATAAAAATGAACACTTAATGAATTATGAAACCTAAAATTGACTTCTGAGGCTAATCTCATCAATAGTTAGAATTACTGGACCTATTAATTTATTGGGGAGTGTCACAAACGTAGCATAGCCTTATTTAACATGAACCAGTAACTCCGATACCCTTGGCAACAATGGACACGTTTTGGCTGCATAAAGATTCAGATGACTGATTCATTGGCAATTGAATTACCCTGCCCAATGTGTGCTAATTAATGGATTGCTGAGAGGAGGCTCTAATGGAGAGCAACAATTAAAATGTTGTATGCTATTTTAAAAGTTACTGATAGATGATGAAGGCACCATGAAATACACAGATTTTAAAGGCACCTTTCAGTTTTAACAAATGCAGGCACCTCTCCCAAGATCTAGTTAGGACATTTCTCTCATCAGGAAGTTCTCTGTGTCCCTTTTCCTGGTCAGTCCGTCCCACCTAGAAAGCAACACCGTTCTGATTCCTATCACAAAAGGTTAACTTTGCTTGGACTAGAAATTCATATAGGTGGAATCATGCACTATGTACTTTTTGGACTCTGGCTTGTTTCACTTAGCATAACAATTTTTGAGACGCACCTATATTGCAGTGCACCAGTAATTTAATCCCCTTTTGCTGAATAATAATCCTTTGTACGAATAAACCAGTTTGTTTATCCACCCTCCTACTGATGAACACACATCTGGGCAGTTTCCAGTTTTTACTACTACAAATAGAGTTGCTAGAAGCATTCTTCTACTAGGCTTCTGTTGATACACATTTTCATTTCTCTTAGATAAACATCAGGAAATATAATGCTGGGTAAATGTATCGTTTATTAGAAACTGACACCCTATTTCCCAAAGTGGCTTGCCATTTTTATTCCCACTAGCATTATGAGAATTTTCTGAAAGTTCTATATCCTTGACGGCATTTGATGATGCTGAGCAGTAAGTTCTTTGTCAGATATATATGATGAAAATATTTTCTCCCACTCTGTGATTTGACTGTTCACTTCTTAGTGGTATATGGAAGAACAGAAGATTTTTTACTTTGATGCACTTCAATTAACAACAATTTTTTTTATGATTTGTGCTTTCTGTGTAATTGCAAAGAAATTTTCATTTTACCCAAGGTTGCAAAGCTATTTTATAATGAATTTTTCTAGAAGCTTTACAAATTTAGTCTTTATGTTTAAGTCCATGCACCCTCTTGAATAATTTTGTTGTATAACATGGAGTAGGTGTGTTCATTTTTCCCCCATATGGATATCCAAATGTTCCTAAACCATTGGTTGAAAAAACTTTCTTTCACCATAGAACTGTAATACTTTGATACTTTTGTATCAAATCTATTGACCACATATACATAGGTCTATTTGGGGGGCTCATTATTCTGTACCATTGATCTATTTGTCTATATTTTGACCAACACCACATTGCTTTGATTACTATACCTTATATAAAGTCTTAAAATCAAGTAATGTAAGCTCTAACAACTTTAAAAAAATTCAGTTACTGTTGATATACAATATTACATTAGTTTCAGGTATACAACCCAGTGATTAGACATTTACATAACTTAAGAAGTGATCACCCCAATAAATCTAGTAGCCACCTAACGCCATACATTGTTATTACAATATTATTGTCTATATTCCCTGTGCTGTACTTCACATGCCCATGACTATTCTGTAACTACCAAATTGTGCTTTTTAATCCCTTCACCTTTTCACCCATCCCCCCAACCTCCTCCCATCTGGCACCTGTCAAAATGAGTCTGTTTCTGTTCTGCTTGTTGGATTATTTTTGTTTTGTGGATTCCACATGTAAGTGAAATTATATGGCATTTTTCTTTCTCTGTCTGATGTATTTTAGTCAGCAGAATACCCTCTAGGTCCATCCATGTTGTTGCAGATTAAGCCCCCCAACTTTTAAGATTATTTTGGCAATTCTAGGTTCTTTAAGTCTCTCCTATAAGTTTTCAAATCAACTTGTCAATTTCTCAAAAAGTCTTGCAGTTATTTTTATTAAAATTTCCTTGAATATACAGAACAAATTGGGAAGAATTTGCATCTTTAAAATATCGAGTCTTCCTATCCAAGAACATTGAAATCTCTTTATTCTGTAAATCTGCTTTAGTTGCTCTCAGCAGTGTTTTGCAGTTTTCAGTGTAGAGGTTATGTTTATTTTTTGTTATGTTTATTTCTAAGTATTTTGTTTTTGGATGCTACTACAAATATCCTTCTTCAGTTATAGAGAAAAATAATTGTTCTGTATATTGATTTTGGATTCTCAACATGTTAAGTACATATACATTTAATAAGTAATAAGTATTTTTAAGATGTTCTGTATGCAATCATATTATCTGAATATAGTTTTATATTTCCTTCAAATCTTAAATCTTTTTTCCCCTCACTGCATTGTTTCGAATGTCTATCTAATAAAATGTTGAATAGTAGTGGGGATAAGTTTTAATGTTTCAAAATTGAACAGTAGGCTTTTCATACGTGCATCCAATCAGATAGTTGAAGTTTCCAGCTATCTCTAGTTTGTTGTGAATTTTTATTATAAGTAAGTGCTAAATTTTGCCAAATATAGCATTTCTTGCCATAACTGTGTTTTGTTTTGTTTTTTTCTACTTTAACCTGTTGCAATGTAATCTGAATGACAGTCACTTTTGAACATTAAAAGATCTTGCTTTTCCCGCTGGAGTGGTTCAGTGGTTGTGTCAACCTATGAACCAGGAGGTCATGGGTTCAATTCCCTGTCAGGGCACATCTCTGGGTTATGGGCTCAATCCCCAGTAGGGGCCATGCAGGAGGGAGCTGATCAGTGACTCTCTCTCATCATTGTTTTTATCTCTCTCTGCCTCTCCTTTCCTCTCTCTGAAATCAATAAAAACTTATTTTTTAAAAAAAGATCTTGCCTTTATGTCTAAACCCCACACGGTCATGATGTATTAGAGTTTTAATATATATTACTTAATTTGATGTGTTAATATTTTATTAATGTTTCCTGTATCTATGATTATGAGAAATATTGATTTGTATTTGTGTAGTATTTTTATCTTTTTTTGGTAATAGCATCATGCTGTTCTTATAAAATGAATTGAAAATTGTCTTTTTCTACTGTATTTTCTGAAAAAGTTTGTGTAAGTTTAATATTGTACAAACTCTTTAACAGTATAGGGCCTCCTGGCTTTTTATTTCTGTGTAACAAATTGTCCCTAAAACTTGTCAGCTTAAAAGATCTGTCTACATAAGACAACGAAATCTGTGAAGAATTTTATGAGATTTTATTTGAGCCAAACTAATGACAATGCCCAGAAGGAAGGTCTCAAGTGCTCCAGAGAATGACAGTTTTGCAGGGTCTTTTATACCTTTGGAATTAAGGAGAGAGCATAAGGAAGATTACCTGAAGGTGGGAGAAAGCAGGCGGGGATTAGATTACAAGGTAGTTAACAAGATTTTGTGCTCTCTTGAGGGTGGTTTCCATTCTTAGGGGTCTGAAAGGGGACATTTCAAAGATGTGTTAACCTAGATGCACAAAAACAATGGACAAGGCTCGCTTAAGGCAAAGATAACCTTTTATTAGGGAAGTTATAGGCCTGGGGCGTGACTACCTACATGGACTACCTGCTTGTATGACCTGCCCACTTAGGAATTTATATCAGATCACCCTGTGATGTCACTTTTGGTAAGATCTATTACAGTGCCCCTTTCTTGTCCACAGAACAAACATTTATTATCTCACCATTTCTGTGGGTCAGGAATCAGGGAACAGTTTTACTCTTTCTATCTCAGACTCTCCATCAAGATTTCAGTCAAGCTGTCAGCCTAGGCTACAGTTATCTCAAGACTCAGCTGGAGGAGAATCCGCCCCAAGGTCATTTATTCAGTGTTGGGCAGGCCTCAGTATCTTGTTGGTAATTGACTGAAAACCCCAGTTCCTCCCCTTGTGGGTTTTTCCATAGGCTGCCTAACTATCCTCACAGCACAGCAGCTGATGATTGTTAGAAAGATGATAGGTAGATAGATAGATGATAGATATAGATGATAGATAGATGATAGATAGATAGATAGATGATAGATAGATAGATAGATAGATAGATAGATAGATAGATAGATAGATAGATAGATAGATGATAGATAGATAGATGATAGATAGATAGATGATAGATGATGATAGATAGATAGATAGATAGATAGATAGATAGATAGATAGACAGATAGATAGAGATAGAGATAGATAGATGATAGATAGACAGATAGATAGATAGATAGATAGATAGATGATAGATAGATATAGATGATAGATAGATGATTGATAGAGAGATAATAGATAGATGATAGAGAGATAAATAGATATAGATAGATGATAGATAAATGATAGATAGATTAGATAAATAAGTAGATAGATAGCCTATGTTGCTTTTATAACTGAATCTCAGAAGCAAAATGCCATTAATGACTGTTGTATTCTAGTGGCCACATAGGCCAACTCTAATAAAACATGAGAGGCGACCACACAAAGGTACGGATACCAGTCTGCTTAATATACAATCATTAACAGTGGAAAAAGAAAGTATTCATCCCACTAATATCTAGTAGGAGTTTTATGTTCCTTTCTGGCACTAGCCGAGATGCATTGACAAGCTTGAGTAGGTAGGCAAGATAATAGTCAACAAACATTACTGAGTATTTCTCAAATGCCAAATGGAGAATGACAGTTACAAATGGCTGAAAATCTTGACAATTAGCATACTGTTTGACCTGATGATCCTCCCTTTAAGGATTTATCTGAGAAAATACCTGGAGGAGTATGCAAAGGGTTATGTGCAGAATCTTCACATGGTTGTTTAGCAAAGAAAAATATGCACAGAACTTACTTATAAGTAAAGTAAGTTCTAGTAAATAAAATTGGTATTGTGCAGCTATCAAAATTAGTTTCAAAAAGAATATTCATTGACATGGAAAAGATTTTATCATTAGCTTTAAGTAAATTAAAAACAAGTGATAAAATAGAGTTTCTATGGAATGATCCCACTGCATGAAATATATGTGTGTTAGAAAAATCAAGATATCAAGATATTGTTGCGCAAAATATTAATACGTAGAGTAGACATTTGTTGTTTTAGCTTACCTGGGGTCTATTTTTCCTTCTCCTAATAATAAGACCCAGATTTTCCAATTATCCCTTCCTTATCCTCTGTGCAATGGTTGGGTAGAATTACATAAACCCAAGCTCACTGAAGGAGTTGGCTGTGGCCTAATCTCTACCAATCACAGTATTCCCAGCCAGACACAATTACTGATTCAGGGATGGAATTAAGAATCTTATGCCCTGGACTTGTGTTTGAATAAGTCTGGAGCTACAGTAGCCACATTACTACTACTTAGAAGCCAAGAGATGGAAGGAGACCCAATGAGATCACTTGAGCCTGCACCTCCAGTCCAGCCTGTGTCTTCAGCTCATTCAGGCTCTAATACTGCGTATTACGTCATCGCTCCTCTCTCCATCACATGTGCCCCTTAGCTCCACTTTGCTTAGCTCCATTTCACAGCTTTGGACTGAATTAGGAAAAAAGAAATGAAGAAATGATGGAAGGAAAGGAGGGATGAATAGAAGGAGGGAAGCTTGGTTTTCATTTATTTTTTAAAAGATGGCCGTGTAAGATACAATGAAATATTAGCCATAAAAAGAACAAAATATCCCCACTTGCAATAGCATGGATGGACCTAGAGGGTATTATGCTAAGTCAAATAAGTCATTCAGAGACAGGCTAATACCATGTGATTTCACTTATATGTGGAATCTAAAGAATAATATAAACAAACAAAATGGAAACTCACAGATACAGAGAACAGAGAGAATGGGGGTTGGAGGACTGGGTGGAAAAGGTAGAGACTGGGAAGTACAGAATGGTAGTTACCAAATAGTCACAGGGATGTGAAGTACAGCATAGGAAATATGGTCTCTAATATTGTAATACCTGTGCATGGTACTAGGCGGATACTGGAAATACCAGGGGGAACACTTTGTAAAGTACACGATTGTCTCACCATTATGCTGTGCACCTGAAACCAACACAAAATAATATTGAATGTAAACGGTAATTGAAAAAAAATTCCTTCAACCAACATCCAGATTCATCACCAACTCCTGTCTATTCTGCTCTCATAATAATCTTGAACTTACCCATTGTTTCTCATCTCCACCAAGTTGTCCTTTGGGCCACCGATTCCCAGCTTGCCTGGACTACTCTAATAGCCTCCGCTTGGTCAGCCAATTTTAACTTTTGCCACCTGATGGTCCATTATCTACACATCAGCCAGAGTGACCTCGTTAGAACTGAAATCAAGCGATATCACCTTCCAGATCATAACTTTTTATTGGTTTCCCACCACTTAAGTAAAATCCAAATTTCTTACCATGGTCCACAGAGCATTTTCAGTTCAGGTTCTTGTGTCTCTTCTACCTCCTACTATATAACTGTCTCTGTCCCTCTCCTTAGTATCTAACAGACTGGTCTCCTTTTTGTTCCTCAAACAAGTCAAGCCCTTTCCCATAACTGGCCTTTGCATTATTGGTCTATTTGTCTGTAATGCCACATGGCCAAGAGTGTTTTTTCTGGCTATGCTGTTGAAAACTACATTCTCCATTTACTTGTTAACTCACCACCCTAATTTTCCTTCATAGAACTTACAATAATTATTATTATTTTTACATTTTGTTATGTATTCTATATCATTATATAATAGAATATGTCTTATATATTATATTTTTTATTATAAATTTTATTATTTTTTTTACCCCCATGAGAATGAAGACCTTGCCTATTACATTTATTCTGGTTCCTACAACATGTCACATAGTAAGAGTTTAATAAATATTTGTCAAATAAATGAATATGTGAGGTCTCTAAATATCGACATTTTTAAAATGGCTGTGTGAGATGTTAGGGAAATTTATGTTAGACAAATGAGAACAGGTAGAAGGGGGAAACTATGACCATTGTCTTCAAATAAGTTAAGGACCCACATATAGAAACACAAAAAGAACTATTTTGAATTAAATGGTATACGTTACAGGGAGGCATATCTGCTTCCATATAAGTAACTTAGTGTTTTAATGTTTTAAGAGTGTGAACTGTCTAAAGGTAAAATAGGGTGCCTTGTAAAGTTATGAACCTCTTGTAACTGGGAGCATTCAAGCAGAGACTAGATGGCAATCATCGGAGCACAGGAGCTTATTCCTCCTCGAAAAGAAGGCAGTACCAAATGAAACTATATAGTTAACTTGAGTAGGTAACTAACGTGGAAACTCTGGAGTTTTATTTCATCTTTTTATTTCCTAATATGAAAAATTAGTCCTTGCACAGTACACTTTTTAACATAATTCAAAAAAATGTCTGAAAAGGATATTTGGGGAAAGCTCTACTTACAATTACTTTTCTAGTAGCGAAAATAATTAGGTTCTGATTTTTTTGTAACTCAGAAAAATCAGTAGTCAATGCATCAAGTATAAACAAGCTAACAGTACACATAGTTCCCTGCTGAAAAATAGAAATATTCTGAATTACACAAGAAGAGAAATTTGCCTTGGATAGAATTTAAAACATTACCTACCATACCAAGGAAAGAAAAACATAATACTTTTATCAGCATGGAACTCAAGACTGATTTTTATGAAACTATGAGCACTACAAAGTGAAAAAACAAAAAAACTGATAAATTTCTAAACTGTCAGATTTTAGCTAATGGAGTAAAACCTCAGGTCCTTGTGGAATAAATTTTACACATGAGTGTTTATTCCTTTAAACCATAAAAGTCTCATTTTGATAGAAATCTTTTCACAAATGTATAGGCACATTTGCCACTTTCCTGCCTATTAAACAGAGACTATAAAAAATATATTTTAAAATGCCTTAATGATCTATACAATTATCGCTGTATATTCCACTTATACTGGCGTCCTCAGAGTCTACTGAAGCGTGTGTGTGTGTGTGTGTGTCCCTATGTTAGCATCTCATTGATGTGTGTTTTGACTAGTAGTGTCTCCTTGTTAAAGTTTTTCGGTTTTCTTCCTTATGATCACACTCCTGTCTGTCATTCTTCAATGCTGTTAAAGCCTAACTCCAGGAGCCTTTTTCCTGATGTTAAATGTGCTGCTTTTTATCTGCTGCTGTTTTGAAAATAAATAACTTAAGCAGAATAAGAACACATAAGAAAAATTAGATCAAAACGGTGGACTGAGCACATGTGTGTACCTCATCTTTCTTTCCCAAATCCTTAGAAATAAAGGAAATAATATGCTGTATGTGTGTAATACAAGATTGTAGGGTATCTTTATAATGAATTTATCTGAAGTGTAAAATTCTTGGGAGAGAAAAAACTGGAGCATCTTGGTTCATATGTACTCTGTGCAATACTAAAGCTGGGATTGAGAATTTGTGATGCAGAGACACTCAGAATCATGTGGTTATGTGAAAGTAAGTTCCCAAAAGAAAAGGAGGCCTGGCAGACAAAAACAAAACATGTTCAACATGCTGACACTTGCTACAAGGAGGCCTTCTGCACCATCGTCCTGGCCACCTGTCAGATTTTAACAAACTTGGATTTCAAAATGAGAAACTGTCCTTTTTCAGGTTAACTTGAACAGAATCCACATTTTCTTCAAGTCAATATGAAAACAACTTATAAGGATGGTGAACTTTTATATTTATATGTAAATTATATTATTAACCCCCCAAAATATACCTTAATAGTTTTGGAGCTAGAGACTCATGGCTTTCTTCAGTTCTGGAAAATTCCAATTTATCATTGCTTCAAATGTTACCTCTCCACCAGCCCCTCTATTCTCTCCCTCCAGAACTCTTGTTAGAAGGACATTAGGATCTTCACATCTATCCTCTGTATCTCCTAATTGCCTTTTCAGATTTTAGTCTCTTTTGTCTCTCTGTGCTGTGTTTTTAGGTGAATTCCTCAAACTATCTTCTCATTCCCCAATTCTTTTTTTTACTGAGCCAGTGTATGAATTATCTATTGCTGCCGAACAAATCACTTCAAAATTTAGAGGTCTGAAATAAGACCAATTTATTATCTCTCATAATTTCGTGGGTTGGCTAAGCGGTTTTCCTGCTAGTCTTGCCTGGACTCTCTCGTGTAATTCCATTCACCAGGCAGGTCAGCTACAAGGTCTGGGTTTCACTGGAGCTTTCTGAATGGACAGGTTCCAGCTGATCTCTCACTACCCAGGAGGTCACCCAGGCTTCTCTCGTGGCGACTTCAGTGTTCCCAGCAGCAAGACTGTGTAAGACTCAACACTCAAGTGTTTTCAAAAGCCTCTACTTGTATCACTTTTTCTAGAGACCCATTGGCTAAAACAAGTCACATTGCCGAGCCCAGATTCAAGGGGTAGAGAAATAGACTCTACCTTTTGATGACAGGAGCTACAAACAATGTATATTTGCATGAGAGTTATGAGTTTATTCTTTTAAAACATATCTTTGAATGCATATATTATACTTATGATGTTTTAAAAATTTTGAAATATGTCATCTCACAGAGCATCTCACTGAATTTAGTCATCTCTTCCTAACCCTTTCCAATCATGAAATTCCCTTCGGTATGTATTTTCTTTTAATTTTTTATTTTATTTTCAATGACTGAGAGAATTTCAGTTCTCACATAAGACAATGGTGAGCCCCTTACATTGTATCTAACTAGGAAAAGTAAAACTTCAGAGAGGAAAATAGAAACTGAAAGTAGAAGAAAGGTGAAGAAGTAAAAAGAGGTTTTTTTTTTTTTGACACCCCCCCCCCCCGCCGTTCCCCCCCCACTTAAAGGGATGTAAAGTTTAGAAGAAAAGGGGGAAAGTCAGTGCAGACCTTAGGACTGCCTTCTTGAGACATCTGTAAGGAAAGAAGCCAAATACATGTTCTTTGTCTTGAAGTGATTATAGAAAGAGCTGAGACCATATAAAACTGAGTACTTGGGAAGAGAGTAAGAAATACCCGCTTAATGATGAGGAGTGCATTAAATACAGACGACTGTGGTTTATTCCAGTTCAAATATTCAGCTTCTTCTCTGTGCCTTACTTTGGGCAGGAAGGAGGTAAGAGGAGATGAAGAGGCCTGCCCCAGATGCAGGTTCCTGGAGCATAAGTTTAAACAACCTTGGCCACAGAAGGTCAGAGAAGCATCAATCCTTACAGGACTGAACAAAAGACTCCTGTTATCCAGATTAAAGGAAAATAAATTAATGGATATCTTTTTAAAACTGGAATCCTGTAAGTTTTCTATAAGAGTAAGAAGTAAATGTGCAATAAATATATAGTGTATATTATTACCACTTAAAGTATATAAAATATCATTGATGCTGTCCTTATGAATAAATGATGCTTTATATGAGCTGACATTCAAAGTATTTAACAACCTTCATACATGAAAAAGGCCTGTCTGGAAGAATGCAGGGCCCAGTGGCAGCAAGTTTCTGGGGGTGCCTCGCCGCACCTGACATTGGCCTGGGATCCATGCTGGATCGTGGAAAGTTCAGTAGGCCTCAGGGTGGTAACCAAGACCACTGGGTCAAGAGACTGGGACTCCGAGGGCTTGTGGCAGTGGCTATTTACAAACCATAGAGAAGTATTTCACAATTTAAAATAAAGCGCTTTCTCCCCACCCCCTCCAGCTAGCCTTAACAGAAAAGAGCCAAGATCCTGTAAGAGAGTTGGTCACTGTATGAGTTAGCATCGTGCATAGCTACAAATGATAGAAAACTGTGTCATAGTGGCCTAAACAGAGAGATTTTTCATGTTATGAGAAAACAAACTAGCTGTGAGCAGTCTAGGGCTTGGACGTAGTGAGGCACAGCGACATCGTTAGGGACCCAGGCTCCTTCCATCTTTGCCTTCCATCATCCTAGCCGTCCTCGTGGCCGCAAGTAGTCTTTGCACTCCCACACTCCACCTCTAGGTTTCAGGAAAGAATAAGGCGGGAGAGTGAAAGAGCAGCACCTGGCTTAGGAGAGCAGAACTTCTGACACATCCCCGATAGACGGCTGCTTGCCTTTGGCCAGGAGTGAATCACATAACCTCCCCTGGATGCCAGGCCCCATCAGGAGGTCAGTATTTTTAGTGACGTTCTTTGTTGCCTTGAATAAAGTGAGGATTTGTTAGGATTGGTTGGGTAAAAGGCAGTGTATACCATGCTCATCTAAAAACTACATCAAAAATTGAACAGAATTGACTCTTCCAATGAATTCTTAACATTCATGAAAAAGTCTTAAAATAGCAAAGTACAGTTCATGTTGCTATGGGTTTTTCAATAATGTATTGTGTCACTCAGTAACTGTTGTTATATTTAAATTTCACATCTGCAAGGATGTATATAATCACAACCTCATGTTTAAGTGGAAACCGTCATATTACGTATAAGCTATTTCCAAACATGTATAACTAATCCAATTTCTAAGCCAAATTTCTTCATCCATGCAGAAAAAATGACTCCTCACTGATGTTCACATAAAAGCTCTTAGTGAATGCAAGATTAATTGTTGTAGCATTTGAGGAGAGAGAAAGGGCATAATTTAAAAATTATAAAAGTATCTTGGTTGAGGCAATCAAACACAAGGGAATTTTCAACTTAGAAAAACATTTTAATTTCAGATTTCCCTGCTACTTTGAGGTAGTTACATTTTGTTCTTCCTGGTTCTGCTTCTATTCTAAGGTGACCTTCAGTTTCCTTTCTGTCTTTCTCTACTTTTGTTTGACTTTTAATTTTTATTCCCCATTTCAGAACAGAATTTTTACAAGAGCAGTAAAAAGGTTTTCTCCAAATTGCCCAACATTATATATTTTTGTTCGAGAAAATGAGATCCTCATCTGTCTCTGCAGAGAGGCTTTTCATAGTTTCTAGTGTAGCAAATGCAATGGAATAAGTCATGCTCCCAGTTTAAAAACATCTCTGATGAAATAATATGTAAGTTCATTGGGGAATAACCCTGCATGTAACATATGAGCAACTGGCTTCTTTAACCTGAATCCCAGATTTGGAAGAAAAATGTTCTCAGAATAGGTTCCTTTGGTAACTGTTAATATTGCTGAATCCTCTCCTCTCAGTTTAGCAGAGAGTAGAGGGGAATCAGGCAGAGAACAGCATATTAAGATGCTTATCTCTCACATATAGCAAATATAGTGTTATAACGCCTTAATTAAAAACTGAATGGGCCCTGGCTGGGTAACTCATTTGGCTAGAGCATCATCTTGATACAACAAGGCTGTGGGTTGGATCTTTGGTCAGGGCACATACAAAAATCACCCAGTGAATGAACAAATAAGTGGACCAACAAATCCATGTTTCTCTCTCTCTTCATTCCTCTCTCTCTCTAAAATCAATTTAAAAAACACACAAATGGAATGGTTCTCTGAAAAATAATAGTGAAGGGTAACAAGTCATATCTAGGATAGCTGTTAGGTCTATAGTTAAACTATGCTTACATGTAATTCAAATTAACTCAGTGTAAATAGAACAAAATACTTAATACATTGGTTTAAGTCAATTTATCCTAAAATTTATGTCACTAGTGACCAATGTGCATTGGTGACCTTCCTTTCTCAAAGCCCAGACAAATGCCTGTTTGACATTGAATAGACCCAGTGAGTCACCTACAGCTAATCAGAGATCGATTTAAACTTCGCCAGTGTGTTGTCAGTTTAAAATGTCCTATCCTGCTAGTGAGGATGTAAGTTGGTTCAACTTTTTGGAAGATCATTTGGCAACAAATCAAGAGTATTAGAATTGCATAGTAATTTTACTTTGTGCTTACATCTGATCACCTCCTTTGGATAAAGTGGACTTATGTAAATAGATGTTTATCATAGCATATTTATAAAAGGAAAAATGGAAATAACCTAATTTTAGGTTATTAGGACATAACCTTATCTGTGGTTATGATTGAAGATAGAGTACAAAAAAGTAGAGCTTGAAATAGTATAACCTGAATTTAAAAAATGACTATTCATACAATAAGACCCAACACAGAAAAATTACTGAAAGTAAATTCAATCATTCAATGGTCATATCCAGGTAAACAGATTTTATCCTTCTATGAAAACCTTATATACGTATCTGATCAATTACTTTGAATAAACTCCTAAGCACAGAAATGATACAGTATGAGATTTATTGTTATTTTTAAGCATTTATGTCACATTTTCCAATGACCATCCGAGAGTATTATACCAATTTATGTATATTTATTGTAAGCAAGCCAATTTCTACTTACGTGTACTGAACTTACCAGGTCTTTATATTTTTCTTTATTGTCCCAATTATCTACATTAAATATGAATATTTTAATAATAATAAAAATACACATGAAAATGGCTTTGAAGCGATAGCATTAGAAATGCAGATCAAATAAGACAGAACTTCCCGTCCCTCGGCAATGACTGTTGGGAGCCCCATACAGCAACCTCAAATATCTGCCTACCTTCCTTTCTTTAACTAAGTGATAGATGTTTCTACTTAAGTGTCTCATGATCAATCTTACGTTAAAAGTGCCAAGAGGGGGACACCAAACCTGGTTGCTGCTGGCCCCGTTCTAGCAGCGGTACCCCCCTTCTCCCACCCTCGAAAACTCTGAGCTATCTTTAACTCTCCTCTGCTTATCACATCCAGTTTCCAAGTCATAAACATTTCTGAATCTCTTCTCTGTCCTTTATTTTCCGTTCCCAAAGCTCCTACCCCAGCACAGTTTTCCATTCCTCATTCATGGAACAAATGCACACTGAGCACCTGCTCTGCACCGGCATTCACACTATAGCAATGATGTTGGGGCAGACGCTGTTCCTACCCTCGGGAAACTCATGGCCTGGCAGGGCAGACAGACAGTAAATGAAAATGCTGCCATGAATCCTACAACCGCAACTGTGGGGATGCTTCACAGAAAGACTACGATTGCAAGCGCGTGTAACCAGAGAGGGAGATCTAGCTGGAGAGCCCAAGTGAAGATTTCATGAGGAAGTGCCACTGGCCTTGGCCTCTGAAGTGGTGGCATTAGCAGGGTGCAATCTAGGCATGAAGAACAGTGTGTCAAAGACACTGGGGAGGAAAGGACCCGGGGCATTCAGAATACAGGAGCCCGCCCAGCCCCCAGCAAAGCCTGTTTGGATGGAGAACAAAGAGGGGAGGAGAGCGATTTGCCCTGAGGCCCGCAAGGCAGGGCGTACAGATCATGCAGCCCTGCAGGCAACGTAGCCCTGAAACAGCCTAAAATTACTCTCTGCCTCCAGGTTATAGCCCCTTTCATTATTATTGCCCAGGACAACTAGGTACATCTTTCCTGAAGATCTGCTGGAACACATCAGGTTCCTGACAGAAGAAAGCAGGGGGGAAAAAAGTCACTTAGCTCACCACTGCCTACAGGCTCAAGTAGACTCACTGGGCTTTGGTACGGGTTGAATTGGGTCTCCCCCAAAGTTCGTATATTGAAGTCTCCACCTCTAGTGTCTCAGAATGTAACCTTATTTGGAAACAGGGGCATTGCAGATGCAATAGTTAAGATGAGGTCATTCTGGAGTGGGGTGGGCTACTAATCCCATAGGACAAGTGTCCTTAGAAGAAAAGGGGAAATTTGGGCACAGACATATGCCCGGGGAGAATGCTGTTTGAAGATTGGAGTTATGCTGACCCAAGCCACGGAACTACCAGAAGCTGGAGAGAGCCTAGAGCAGAGCCTTCGCTAGCACCTTGACCTCAGATTTCTGGACTCCATATGAGGCAATTAATTTCTGTTGTTCAAGCCACTCGATTTGTGATGCTTTGTTACAGCAGCCCAGCAAATGAATAAGGCCTTGTAACCTTAATTTTTCATTTGATATAAACTAAACTGTCGCCCCTAGTCACATAAGAGAACTACCACCCTTCCTGTTTTTCTTATCTCCTGACTCAAATGTTCTCCACTTCTCTCTGCTTATCTACATTACTTTTCCTTTTAAAACCCTGTCTAGTTTGGCTCATTTGGTTGGAGCGTCATCCTGTGCACCAAGGGTCAAGGGTTTGTATTCCCGATCAGGGGACATACCCAGGTTGTGGGTTCGATCCCCGAATGGCAACTGATTAATGTTTCTCCCTCTGTTCCTCTCTCTCTCAAATCAATTAAAAAAAAAAAAATACCATGCATGGGAACCCCCTGCTCTTTTGAAGCCTTATATGCTTGTTGTTAATGTCTCCCCTAAATAATTTTGGAACATGGTGAAGCAAAATAAATGGAAGAAAGACTGTGGCGCCTAGTTGAGCTCTTCTTAAAAACAAAACCACCCAGAAGCCCCAGTGAGAAAAACAAATAAAAGTGAGATTGCTCTGCATAAACCTTGGGTGAACGGCCTGGAGCTGGATCTGTTCTGTCTACGCCATCCATCAGGCAGCCCCCTTTGAAGCACCTGTGAAATCCTGTGGTGCCCAGAACTAAATCTGAAACCACTGATTTGGAGCCTCTGTCCGTTTCCAGGCACATAAGATATTTGTTTTATCGATGAGGAACTGACACAGAGACAGATCCTCCTATACCCATGTTCTTCCTTGGTGGTTAGTTAGGCATTAGGTGGGTCCGAGTCACTCAGATACTGTTCACTGAACCTCAGCAGCCATGGCTGGGACAGGATTGGGGTTGCCAGCTTGTTCCTCACGTTATTTTTCCCGACAGTACAACTGATCCTCCAGTTGTCTGATAACGATTCAGTAGAAGGGGAGAAGAGGCCCTCAGAGCTCTCTTAAATTACACTTTTATATGCTTGAGCACCAGCGATGCCAGGAACGCACTGCCGAAACGTGGGGTGCCCGGGCATCTGTTGAGAGCTGCTCGGCACGCTGTTCTGCACTAGCAGTCTGTGTCATTTTTGCACCGGGAGTTTCAGAGAATGTTACAAAATGAATGTGTAATATTCACAAGTAGTTTATACTTTTCTACCTCAGAGAGGGGCTTTCTGCAAAGGATATTGTACACAAGGAATGGGTTATTAATCAAAACTGCTAAGTTGTGTTATGACCCTCTTTTCTTTCGTGGTCATGGCCTTCTAGGATTTAGACATCCTAGACTATGTCACAGCTTTAACGAGTAATTTAATAGGTTCTTTAAAAAAATAAATTTTCTACTTAAATTAAAACAAATATAATGGCTATGCAATATGTGTATAAACTAAGCATATGTGGTAGGCTGAATAATGGTCCCCAAATGTATCCTATTTCTAATCCTTGAAACCTGTGAATGTTACTAATATGGCAAAAGAGACTTTGGAGATTTGTTTAAAGTAAGGATCTTGCAGTGGGAGGATTATCCTGGATATCTGGGTGGGCACTCAAATACAATCACAAATATCCTTATGAGAGGTGGTCAGGGGGAAATTTGACACGAAAGAAAGGCCGGATGACCACTTGAGCAGAGAGAGATTTGGAGATGCAGTACTGTTGCCTTAGAAGGAGAAAGGGGTCAGGGGGTGCAGCTCTAGAAACTTGAAAAGCCAAGGAGACAAATTCTCCCCCTGTCCTAGAGCCTCTGGAGGGGGAATGGCCCTGCCAACACCTTGTATTCAGCCCAGTGAAACTGACTTCAGACTTCTGACCTCCAGAAATATAAAAGAATAAATGTTTGTGGTTTTAAGATACCAAATTTGTAGTAATTTGTCACAGCAGCCATAAGAAAGTAATACAAGTTCTGGCTCCATGGCAAGAAAAGATGGGAACGTCATCAAAAAAGAATCACAGCAAAAGTAATCATAAGGTGTCTAACTCTGCACCTGTGACAATTCTGAATTAAGAATTTATGATCTAAGGATTTGTTGTTGTTGTTGTTGTTATCCCAATGCTCTCTTTTTAGGGCCTTCTAAATCCACACACTAAAATTAACAAAATGTTCCTAATACAGAGGTTCCAAATGTTTGGTCATAAAATAGTGCTGTACAGAATATTTTTATTGGTCCTTAGATGAGTGAGGAAAATACAGTGTAATGAGTTTTTTCTAAATTAGATTTATTTAAACATTTTCTCTTATATACTATGTTCCCTTTGTAAAACTATATAATAATATGCTGATGTTATCATTTTAAGCAGCAACTTTAAAATAAAGTGGCAAAATTAAAAACTGGCAATTGGCCCTAACATTTTTAAAACTTTTACTGGTCTATTAAATTCAACAGTCTAGTGATGATTTACCTAATGCACACAATCAATCATAAAAATTTTTCTACCTTATCATCTATATTAGTTACTTATTGCTGATATAGCAAATTCCCACAAACTTAGTGACTTACAACAACAAAAATGTGTTATCTTGCTGTTCTGTAGGTTAGAAATCTGACCTAGCTCTCACTCTCATCGAGGTGTTAGGGGTCTATGTGCCCTTCTGGAGAGCCTAGGGGAGATAATGCCTCCTTGCCTTTTCCTTTACCTTGCTTCTAGAGGCTTCCTGCATTCCTAGGCTTCTAGCTCTTTCCTCCATCACCAACAGCTTCTCTCTCACACCACATCGCATTACTGCGACCTCTTATTTCATTTCAGCTCCTTTTCTGACTTTTTTCTTCAGTCTTTCACTTTTAATGATCCTTGTCACCCACCTGGGTAATTCAGGATAATCATTTTAAGATCATTTTATAAACTGCCTTAATTCATCTGCAATTTTAATTTCCCTTTGCCATGCAACCTTACATATTCATAGGTTCCAGGGATTGGGACATGGCATGGACATCTATATTTGGCGGAGGGCATTCTGCCTACCACATTAATAAACTTAGACTAAACAGCAACTGAGACAGAAGAATTAAGGTGGTTTAATTTTCATTATTTCCTTAGGATGAATTAGGAGCATTGAAATGGCTGGATAGATTCACACTGTAGAAGTTTTTGAAGGATATTGTCAAGCAGCTTTGCAAAAACCATTGCAAATTATTACGTTAAATTAAAGATTAAATTCTAAGATGCATTAGAATTTTATGTGCCATTAAGAAAGAAAAATCACTGCCAATTAAACTATGACACTATTTTTCATCACTTAGAATTTTTATTTTACAGTTATTTAAATAATTTTCTTAATCTTAGTTGGCCTTACATTTTTATCATGCATCACAACAGTGTGAAGAGCTATGGCCAAGTTTATGGAGTCACAGGCAATGCCAACTACCTCAGAAGTACTGCTTGGCTGAGAGTGATTTAAGATATTATCGATCAGATGGTACATTTTGATCTCAGAGACACTAAAATGTGCATGTTAGAATCAATGAAATGCAATATATAGAATGGGGGACCCTCAGAATAAGATGATTTAACATTCCTGATTCCCATTTTTCAGCAGTAACTGAGATGGTCTGTGGTGGGAGGTGACTTCAGCTTTGCTGAGGCAAACATTGCACGTTTCCCATCTGTTCATAAAACGGGTACCTCAGTTAGTGAACGAGCATGTGGGTTATGCGCTGAACTCACACGGCCATGAGTACACCTGTGCAGCAGCTAACATTCTCCTTGCTGCTCTTTGCTTGAATTTAAGAATATACAGATTTCCTGCAACCCTCTTGAATGTCAAGTCTGTGGTGGGCAATTATTAAAAAAAACCACAGCATATATAACCCAGTGTGGAAAATAGGCTTTCGAAAAACCATCTTGAATAATTTAAAAATAACTACCATTTATTCAGGAGTTACTATGTGCCAGGCACTATGCTAAAGGCTCTGTCAACATTTCCACATTTAGTCTCCCACAACTAACAACATTGCACAGAAGATATAAATATGTTCCTTTTAAAGAGGAAAAAAGTAAGTCCTGAGCTAGGTAAATATGTTCTAGGAGACATGGCTAGGAGGGCCATAGCTAAGTTTTGAACCCTGGTTTGTTTGAATCGAATCACTGTATATACCATAATGCCTTCTATATTAATTATATTAATTTTATCTATGGAAATAAATCACTGCTTCCAGCTTACTGAAATTACATTAAAGTTAGGGGGTAATTTTTCTGCCTCTTCTATAATTCATCTTTCCTTCTTTTTTTTTTTTTTTATATACCTTTATTGATTTCAGAGAGAGGAAAAGAGAGGGAGAGAGAGAGTTAGAAACATCAATGATGAGAGAGTCATTGATCAAGCCCGCAACCCGGGCATGTGCCCTGACCGAGAATTGAACCCCGGTCACCTGGATCCCAGGTTGACGCTCAACGGCTGAGCCATGCCTGGCTGGGCAATAATTCACCTTTCTTACTAGATAATGCTTATAAGATATCTGAGGAAAACATACTTTATGAAAACGAACAAAGTTCAGGGAGTAAAAGTGCAAAATACAGATTTATAATTTTTCCCTACATTGAGAACGGCTAAAATCCACTTCTCAAGGGCATCCCTGCTACCTCCAAATACCACTTAAAACTTATTCATTGTGCATCATGACTATGCAATAATATGTATATTATATAGTTTTAGAATAAATATTTTTGCTAAGTATTGAATCAAAACCACTTCTCTAAAAAAATAACTCTACAAATTAAAAAATAATGATTATATATTGAAACATAGGGGCAACTTATGTCCCTGGTATATTTCAATGATGAGTAGGTAAACACTTCTATAATCTGGAAATTTACCCTCTCATATAATAGATGGAACTGAAGTTATGATTTTCAACGAATTCAAGGGGAAAAATAGCGAGAATATTTCTTTCTGCATATCATTGGTCTATGGCAATTTGAACAATCATGGACATTTACAATTTTTGTTGTTGTTTTGTTTTGTTAACCCTCACCTGAGGATATTTCTTCCATTGATTTCTAGAGAGAGTGCAAGGGAGGGAAGGATGGAGGGAAGGGAGAGAGAGAGAGAAACATCGACATGAGAGAGACACATCAATTGGTTGCCTCTTGAATCGATGGGGGCCAGGGATGAACCTGCAACCCAGGTACGTGCCCTTGATTGGAAATTGAACTCTCAACCCTTTGGTGGCAAGGCTGACGCTCTAACTGATGAGACACACTGGCCAGGGTGACATTTACTCTTTAATTTAGTAATCAGACACTTTTTTCCTATTGTTTCTCCTCATCACTGATATTCAGGATCTTTACCACTAAGTAGCTCTCAACCTTGACTGTGTGTTGGACTCACCAGGGGGAGATTTAAAAACCACTACTGTCTGGGTCTCACCCTCACAGCTTATGATTTAGTTAATCGGGAGTGTGACCTGTGTATCTGAATTTTTAACAGTTCCCCACTCATCAGATGATTCAAATGTGCAGCTCAAGTTGAGAACCACTAATATAAAGGGTTAGGTAATAGAAAACACATCTGTGAGTTTGAGAAAGAAGGCTAATTCTAATGGCTTAACAGTGATACTTTTGAATTAGCTGCAGATTTCAATGTATATGTTATATATGTTCCTAACACCATAGATAATGGAGACTTAGCTATGTTACTAAATACTCTAGGCACTTCATGAACCAAGAAGTATAACCAGATCATTATCTATTGTAACTCTGATCCTAAAATTATCTTATTTGTTTCTGGAATTCTGTAACAAATTTGTGTTTGGATCATAGCACCAGAAAATTCAATAGTACTACTGTCTTGGAGGAGGGGAGTTGGAGTGTCTAATAATAAGGTTTAAAGTTTATAACTTACCATCTTGGGCAGTAATCCTGGCCAAGTTTCTTAAAAGACAATTTGACACACTAATAAAACTTCTGCCAAAATAATCTTTTACAGAGCCAAAGTAACCTTAGGTATGATAAACTGGCCCCACTGCATGAATTCACGAAACAAACAGTTGTAACAGGTTATCTGTACTTCTGATATTGCTGTTTTCTCTAAAAACACAGAGAGAAGAAAGCAAGATTTTGTAGAGCAAGTGGTAGCAATGCAGCTAGGCTCCAAATAATAATAGTTTCTATTCATACAAAACTTTATAACTTTTTTAAAGCTTCACAATAAAGTTCTTTATTTGGTTTCTATGGCGATTTAAAGTCACCTCACTTTTTGCTAATGTTCTTTCTTAAATAAATGTTTTTACAACTCAAGCAGTGTAGTAATAAGGTAATTTAAAAGAAAATTCATGATTGGTTTGTTTGAGAAGCTATCATGATGCTTTCAAGAAGGATAAGGTTAGTCACTATGATGTTTATATCTGGCCCTATTGCTGTTTCTAATTAGCATATTACCTCTGGTTCAGACTCTACATCATGATACATCAATACTCCACTTTACACAGCTCCTTAGCGTTATGTCTTGTAAATAGACAATTGGCAACTGCAATAGCAAACACTCCTTAAGAGGAAAATATGACCTCTTAAGAGGAAAGTGTCATCTACTGGGACTTGATGTCAGCCAATGAATATTCATTCAAATAAACATCTGTTACTTCCACAAGCCACTGCAGTAAATCAGTTTTAAAAAGCTATACAGAGATGAATATCACATCACCTTCCCTCACCCCAAATCAATTTCTTTACAATATGATCCCTTTTGTTTGAGCTGTCCATCACACATGCATACTAAAACACATTGTAGCAACTGGGCTTTGGCAATAGGATGTGCTCCCGATGTCAGGCCCTGATATGGGTTTTACTTATTGCATATTTACAGCACCTAAATTATGTGTTTTATCAACTTTTGTGGTTGTAAATGCTGCAGTGTTGTTCCTTATTTTCAGTCTTTAACAAACAAATGCTTGTTTTTGTAGCAAACAGACTGTGCACACACACACACATATATCTATTTGCGTTGTTTTACTAATTAGACTAAGCATACTCAGATTAACTCATTAATCCATACACTGCACCAGACTAAGCACAAATTGCCTGTTGGTGCTGAGAATTTACTCTAGACAACTCCTGTAAATGACTCCCTATTATTTTTATATGCCAACATAGTTAAATGCATAAATGTAATGTATCAGTGTTCTAAGGTTCTTTTTAGGAACCCAGAAATTTCGGCATTCTATAAACTATTCAGCAAAAATGAACTCTTGCTCTTTTATAAAGAGCCTAATCAATGTTAAAATGTTCTTAAATGTACCTTTAGAAACATTTTTAAAATGTAAAAGAAAATGTTGAATTTCAACATGAAATGCTTTGTGTTTAAGGTTTGACCGTTTCTTTTAATATTGAAGTGATGGAGTACCAAGATTTATTTTCATAATCCCTTAGTTTTTAAGGGTTAGTCCACTTTTGGAGATTTTTCTTCTATTAAGAGTCACTGACCTGCATGTACCACACTAATAAGGAAGAAGTTTGAAATAACTTCAGCTATTTTCTTTCCATGGAAGTGCAGAGAGAGATGATGTATACATTTGATTTAATAAACACAATAATTTAAAATGTAGGTCAACATGATAACAGGCTAAAAGGGATAGCAGAGAACAGGGACAAAAGAAGAGAATGGCATAAAGAAGGGGAGAGATTGGCAGGAGAAAAATCGCCCCAACGGACCAGAAATCTTTTCTGATTTTTTACAGGCATTTTCTTACATATCTTTTTCTCGTTGGACAGTCTCCGTCAAGTTCACCATCCAAAAATTGTCCAAAAGCAACCCCTTTGGGATGCAACCTCAGCACCCCCTTTTTCTTCACTGGCTATCAACATCCCCAGCCTGCCCCAGGGATCCCAGTTCTTTCCCTTCTGACTGTGGGCCCCCAAATGTCATTCATTCCTTCTCCCTTCCATCTCCCCACTTGGGATGCTGCTTGTTTATTTAGAAGGGGCCTAGCATAGCGGTCCAGAGCGCGGGTTTCCCGCCAGAGCCATCATTTACTAGTCGTGTGACCTTGGGCAGCTTGCTCTATCTTTCTGTGCCTCAGTTTTCTCATCTGTAACATTAATATATAATAACAGGAACTGCCTCATTGCGGCTATTTTACTACCATATATATATATATATATATATATATATATAGCTTGCTACAATGCAAAAAATAATTCAAACACTGCTTTTTTAAGTGTAGAATTATCTTAAGATAGAACTTGTTTTTCCACCTGCTCGATCAGTGCCTCCTTCTTTAGAGCCTGTTCTGTGTGTGTGTGTGTGCGCGTGTGAATGTGTGTGTGTGCACCTTTTGAAGGATATGCGATCTACGTTCAAAAATACAGTTTTCTCATTTGTTGAATAGGTACTCAATGTTTGTTGAGCAAGCATGTAAATACCTCTTTTAATCCTCTGGCTTCTCTTGTAATGTATCTGAAGGCAGTAAAATCTAGGTCTAAGGGGCTGCTTATTCCATGAAGAATAGGTGAATGAAAATCAGCCATTGTTTTTCAGGCTGGAAAGTCCTATTCTTGGACCTGAAGTCCACCCTCTTAATCCATCCTTCTAGATGATAACCGCTATAGAGCAGAGATGGTTTCATATCACATTTGGCACACATCTTCCAGCACTGTGCTTTGTCATTTAAAATGTATTTGTTACATGATTAAATAAAATCTCAGATATGCAAATAGTTGCATTTCCTAAGTTCAATCGTGTGTGTGGGGGGGGGGTAGGGAGGTATGTGGCAAAAATGGCCATAGGTAAGTTGTAGACTTAAACATTTTTTTTCTAGGGATAAAGAAAAAAATTAGGTTTAGAATTAATTTAATCAGGAAGTAGAAAGACATTCAAAATTTTCAAGGCCAAATGGAATTTTAACAGTTAATCAACTTTTGTGGATACATATGGCCTTAAGTCATGCTTTAAAAATGGCATAAGTCCTGCCATTGAGCAATGTTAGTGTTTAAAAAGCACTACCAGCCACTTTAGCTAATTCATTTTGTTCAACAGCACTTATTAATACAATAGCATAAATCACAGAGATTCCAGAATTGGAAAGAACCTCCAAATTCTTTCAGTTAGCTGGTGAGGAAACTGAAGAATGAAGCAATGTCATTAGAACTAGAACCCAGGATGCCAGGTTTCTGGGTCAATGACCATGATGTTCTGAGAAAGAGCTAGAGAGAGTGGGACCAAATATGTTAAGTGTTATTTTTCCATCAGCCAATCTCATAGGAAAAGATTTCAACCATGAGGTGTAACTGATGGTAAAAATGATAGTTATAATACTGACCATTTTATATTCATATATATTCCATTGAGTGAATGGACCATAATTTATTAAAGCCTTTATGTTAGACAGTTTGAGTGGCTTCCATTTCTATGTAGTATAAATTACATTGGGATAAACATTGTCAGGCATATGGCATTTTTTAATATTTTGTATTATTTCCTTAGGAAAGATTCCCAGAAGTAGAATTACTAGGTTAAAGGGTATGAACATTTTTATGACTCTTGAAACACATTGCCAAATTGCTTTCCAGAAAAAGCTTATAGCAATCTTAACAATTTACATTGCCACCAGCAATATTACATAAGTGCCCTTCTCATAATATTCTCACAGGTATTTGGCATTATACAAGTTTTATTTTTTTTCATACAGTTTTTCTTTCTCAATCCGCACCTGAGGATATTTTTTCCCATTGTTTTTCAGAGAGAGTGGAAGGAAAGACAGAGAGAGAGAGAAAGAGAGAGGGAGAGAGAAACATTGACGTGAGAGAGACATATTAGTTGGTTGCCTCCCACATGCGCCCCAACGGGGGCCAGGGATCGAACTTGCAACCAAGGTACGTACCTTTGGCTGGAACCAAACCCAGGACCCTTCAGTCCTCAGCCAATGCTCTAACCACTGAGCCAAACTGGCTAGAGTTTCATATAGTTTTTAGACTTACAATTTATGTACAAGAATGTAGAAACTTATTTTAATATACATTTCTTAGATTTAAAGGCTGTATATAGTTTACTAATCCCAAATTTATAACATCTCCTTTAACTGTATAGGATGATTTGATATTTTTATAAGTCTATACAGAATTATGTGATATATACATTAACCCTTTTTAGAGTACAGACTGTTTTGTCTATTTTGTTGTATTAACTTGGTGCATGTAGAGGTATGTGTATCAGGAAGCGTAGTGAGGATTCAATTTTTTGTACCTGTTTTCTTCTGTGATTTTTTTTTTCTGTTGGTTTTTAGAGTATCATATCACAACTCATCTCTACCTACATTAAGTACTCAAATTAGTCTAATTTTTCTAAGGAGTGACTTTTTAAAAACTTAGCTTTTGAATTCATCTGAAATTTATATTGATGTATGATGTAAGGCATGGTTTTAAGCGAATTTTTTCTGTGTTGGTAACTAGTTACCTCAATATCATTGATTGAATAGTCCTTTGTTTTTCTGTGTTTTAGGTAAAGTCTCATGTGTTATATATAAAGTCATCTAATTCTTGGTTACTTCTGTTGCAGTGATCTACCTGTCCTTGAGCCTGAGCTTATTGTTTTAGTTGACGTAGTGTCCTCTCACATGGTTTTTAAAGGATTTTAAAAGTGGTCTTGTCTATTTTTTCTTACTTCAACGTTAAAATTTTTCACATATTCTAAAACAGTTTGCTTGAATTTTCATTATTTCTTTTAATTTATTAAATAATTTAAAAACATTAAACAGTATTTATCTTCACCAAGTGTACACATTTGCATTTATTCACATATTTTTTCTTTATTATAAAAGTAGCATTTGCTTATTAAAAAAATCAGAAAAGAACTGAATATAGAAAGAATTAAAACGCTTATTTACAGTTGCTCTAAAACGTAGGTATAGTTAATATTTTAGAGTATGTTCCTTTCAGATATTTTTGTTTTGCTAATTTAAAGATATGGTGCATATTCACTTGACAAACATTTGTTGAACACTTACTTTGTGCCAGATACCTTGTTAGGTAATGAGTCAGGCTCTGACTTCATAAAATAGAAAAATCCTGCCCTTGTTAACATTTTATCATAATTCATTTGTATATTTTTGCATAGTCCTCATCTGTATTTCTTAATAACAGCAAATTTCATTGTATGGGCGAATCAATGTATGTAACCATTTTCTTATAGTTGGAGATTTCCAATTTTTAAATTTTTTTCCACATTTAGGATGTTTCCGTAAGATACACTTTTTGAAATGGACAAATTTGGTTAAAGAGTGTAAATACATTTAAGGCTCCTCACACAAGTTTCCAAACTGCTTTTCAAAAGGCTTGTATCAGTTTTCACTGCCGTTGGAAATGGACAAAGGGAATTTTTTTTTTTACCTACTTGCCAGCAATGCTTAAAATCACTAAAACTTGTTTTTGTTGTTTTGATAGGTATCTCATTTTAATTTTCCTTTTGATAACTAGCAAGATTGAGTTTTCTTTAACAAAGATTAAATAAATGTACTTCTTTTAATATTTTTGTGTATGCCTTTTGCCTTATTAAGGTGCTTATGTTTTCATTTAATGTGTATGAGCTCTTCATGGAATAAAGATGTGAACCCTGTTTGATACTTACCCTCCCTTAGACTTATCTCTAAGGAGAGAAGCAGGAAATGATCAGAGTTTTGTGCCCTGGAGTCCTTGAAGTCAAACGGAGGCTTACACACCTCTCCATTTCCAGGGCCCAGCCCAGGGGCTGGCAGGTAGCAGGTGTCCCATCCGTGATACAATGGAGGAGCGCAGTGATGTCAAGCAGCACATTGGACTCTGGGGGTCCTGAGACACTGACACTAACAATGGCTAGCGTGGCTTCTTGATTTAAGCCTTGAATTGGGCCAAGAAATGACTTCCTAGTAAACCTATCCTGTTTTCATGGGTAGAAAGAGAAAATTTTATAGCCAGGGCACAGAAGGATTCAAGCAATTGAGTAGTATCTGAAACAGCCTGAAAAAGAATGGGGTAAAATGAAGAGATATTGAGAAAAGTTACTGAGTGAAGGAAACAAGCAATAACACTCTGAAATCAACACAACAAATTAATAAGCATTTATTCTACATCCATTATGTGTGAGTTATGTTGCTGGCCACGGTGGGTGACTAAAAAGATCTGTAGCCTCACTGTACCTTATGTAATCACTCAATTTGGAAGCTTTTTAGGTAACTCAAATGATATATTCCTGCAGAATTCTTGGTTATACACACACATACTTATGTACATAAAGACCACTGAGACCCACTGAAGGCTCAGGAAACGCATCTTCCAAACTAGGGAAGTCTAGAGGATTCTGGAACCTTCCTTGTCTACCCTTATGACAGGTGCCTTTTGGTCACATTTGGGGGGAAACGGGAGAGATGGTAATTGTGGCAATATCTATTGCAATTAGATTTAGTGTCTTTCCCTTTACCTCTGAGACTCTCAGAGCTGTGAGTGAGAAGCTGGCAGGACCCATACCAATAAGAAAAATGGGAGACTGAGAGGGAACAATCTTGTGGTAGCTTGTGTGGTACTGCTTTGTGGTATTATTTGAAGGAGTCATATGGGAAATTTTTTATTACATGCTTTATGGAATAATTTGCATTAGGTCAAGTTTGTATACTCTCAGGAGTGCTTATAAAACATGATCCTGCCCAGCCGGAGTGGCTCAGTTGGTTGACAGTCGTTCTGTGCACCTAAAGGTTGTGGGTTCGATTCCTGATTAGGGCACATGTGGAAGGCAGCCGATGGCTGTTTCTCTCTCTGTCCCTTTCTGTCTCTAAGCATGTCCCTGGGAGGGGATTAAAAAACAACAACAAAAAAACCCAACATGATCCCTAATTTCAAGGGTAGGCATGGCAAAAACAAGAAAGAGAAAATTATTACAAAACAGGGTGTCCTGTAAGGAAGAACTTCATGTTAGAAACAATTCATAACTTACAAGTTGCTTCTGGTCAAGATGGTGATATCCTGTTACCTTAGAGCAAGCTGTGAGCTGGAAAGAATCACTTGGATGACCCCTTTAGTCAGGTGAATAAAGGTAGCTGAGCACCTAATCTTGTGGGGGTAGGCCACTACTCCCCCTAACCTTATGGAGTCATTTATTCTCTTTATGGTGACTTTAACAATATGGTAAGTGCTGCTGAATACCTATTATGTCCCAGGTACTTTGCCAAGAGCATTATCTATATTATCACCTATTGATCTCTCTGGCCCAGTTCATTGTTAGTTCTTTTGACCCACACCCCATGACCCCAAGCTGAATTAATAATTCCATTACTAATTATTAATTGGTAATTAATAATGCTCCACTCATCCTGTTTACTGCTTTAATACAGCACTTCTCATTCTGTAGCCTACATTTCTGGCTGTCCCACTACCCGGTGAGCTTGGAGGGAGCAGCACTCACATCCCACACCAATTTCCCAGCATTTGGTCGTTCCTAAGTATTCTGTTGAGTGAATGTTGAGTAGTTCCATGATTCTTCAATGAGTTTGAAGAATCATGGAACTTTTGAGCAAGAGAGGAATTAGAACCTCTGCTACAATCTTCTTTTACATATGTGAAAAATTAAGTTGGAACAAGTAACTTCCATGAGGTCACATTAACTTGGTAGAATGAGATTAGTGTCCAGTTTCACAGCTTTTCAGCTCAATACAGTTTCTTCGGAAGAAGAGGCTATCAAAACACAGCTAATTTCTATTTCCCAATCTCCTGGCCCCGCCCAAATCCTATCAGCAATTGGCTTTTGGGCCTTCAGGCTATTTCTGTGATATTAAATTTCCTGAAAGAGCCCGCTTTTATATATAGCTTTTCTCTCACAGTTCTCCATTCCAAAGTCCAAACTCAAAATTGGTTGGTTTTGGCTGTAGCATCCGTGTAAAAGTTGTGTGTGGGGGGGGGGAGGAGAGGGGCATTCTGTCTATATTCTCACCAACAAGCTCCTTCCACGAGCTCACTCTGAGCTCAGCCAAATCAAATGCTTGTGAACACACACCACGCTCTTCCTTCACCGTTCGTTCTGACGGCAGTAGCCTTCCTCCTTATCAACCTGGTGAGCTTGAAGAAACTGCTGCTTTTTTGGACTGGGAGCTTCTAGCAGAGTGGAGACCTGGCTTTAGCGACACGCTGATTGAATGAGTGAATTTTGCGTGTCTAGCACCTGGCAGCACAGCCCTTAAGAAAGTTCACTGAATGACTTCGTCTTTGGAAAATTACAGAAATGTAACTTACTCTTCAAAATTGTAAGCAACCCTCTACCAAAAATTTTGTTTGGAGGAAAAATAAGTAAATATGTTGGCTCCCTGTCCTTTTTTTCTTTAACTCCGGCTCATCTGCTAGGACTGCCATTGTCACTCCCTCTGCGAACTCCACATTCTCCCAGCACCTCTGCCCCTGGACACTTGTGGGAGAGGAATCCACAAATTCCTTTGGGGCTCCATCCCTGGAGCAAGTTCTCAGGAGCTGGAGAAGTCTGGGCTGCAAACAGGAAGTTTTTGTACTTCTGACCAGCACGCGCCTGGGGCAAACGGCGGCCAACCTGTGCGGACAGTCTGACCAAGTGTCAGTGGGCTTCTCATTCCCGAGCTGGCAAATAGCACGCACGTCTGCACGGCCCCGCAGCAAGCGGTCGGGTCGGAAGCCCCCACCTCCTCTCCCTCACGCTAAACAATCTTGAACGGGACATGTGCAAAATTGTTTTGGCATTTTAAGTTTTCAAAGCACCCGAAGGGATGTCCCCTTTTGACAGGCTGAGCGCCAAAGAGGAGCAGAGGTAGGTCCCATCATGCAGAACCCCTTTTCTCCTCCCTCGGTGCCCAAGACGTCCTCTTGCCCCTTCGGCGCACATGCGGGGCAGGAGGCCGCTTTCCTCCACCTGCGCCGGCCTCTGCAAGGACACCTATCCGTCTCCAGCCTCCCAGGGCAACTGGAGGCTCCCGGCCGCGCTCAGGGCCCCTGCCCACGGGTGCGGGCCTGGGTCCGCGCCGGCCCTCCGCAGGCAGAGGGCACCGGGCAATCCTGGGGATGACCTCGGCTCGCCGCCCGGGAGGCGCCCGGCCCCAGCCTGCGGGGCGGGTAGTCCAATGGGCAGCCTCGCTCTGGAGGCGGGCTCAGGCCGGAAGCCACCCCGCGGCACGGCGGCCCCGCGAGACGGCGCCCGCGTCCCCGCCCTCTCAGGCACTGGCTCCGCGGCCAAGGGCGGCAGGGGCCAGCCCGCAGGGTCCCCGCCGCGCTCTTTGTCCTGGCCGCGCGGGCGGACGCGTGCACCCCCCCGCCCCGAGTGAAGGGAGGCGCGGAGAGCGCGCGCGGGAGCGCGCGGGACCAGCTCGCGCCCGCCGAGCGCCGGCGGCGCGCGCCCCTCCGCCAGGCGAGCAGCGAGCACGCGCGCCGCCGCCGCGCCCGCCCCTCCCCCGCGCTCGCCGCGGAACTTGCTGACTGCGCGGCCGGGAGGAGCCGAGCCGGGCGGCGGCGGCGGGAGGCCACAGCGCGCGGGGGTCTCCCGCGTCCTCTCCGCCTCGCCGGGAGCTCGCGCCCTCGCCCAGCCGAGCTCCCCCCCTCCCTTTCCGAAGGCGCTGGGCGGCGCCACCCTCCGGCCGGAGCCCGGCACTGCACAACCCCCTCCGACTTTCAATGTTCCACACTCCCCGGCCAGAGCCTCCTCGGCTTCTTTTTTTCCCTCCCCCCCCTTTCCCCCCCCCAGCTGCCTCCATTTCCTTAAGGAAGGGTTTTTTTCTCTCTCCCTCCCCCACACCGTAGCGGCGCGCGAGCGGGCCGGGCGGACGGCCGAGGTAAGGCGGCGGGGCCGGGGGGCCGCGTGGGGGGCGGCCGGGGCGGCGGCGGCGGCGGCGGTGGGGGAGGGGGCGGGGGCGGGCAGCTTTGTTCGCGCCGGGCGCCCGCACCGCCGGTGCCCGCGAGCCGCGGCGGGGCCGCGGGGCCGCTCGCATCACTTGGCGCCCGGCGCGGCGAGCGCTGCCCGCGGCCCCCGCGCGGCCCTCCCCACAAAGGGCCGCGGAGCTGCGTGGCCGCCGCCGCCGGCCGCGGCTCGCCTCCGCGGGCGCGGAAATTTGTTGCACTTCTTGGGGCTTTGTTTGTTTGTTTGTTTTTCCTCTGATTTTTTTTTTTCGTTATTTCGTACAAAATGTCGGTCCGTGATGTAAAAATTGAGCGAGGAACCTGGATGGCACTGGGAGCTTTGCAGAAGGTGCAGTTTGGATTCTGCTTTTCCCAGGGTGGCAGCTCGGCTCGGTCTTGGCCGGATGAATCTTCGCTGCTGGCCGTGGAAACGGCTGGAGCAGCTTGTTAGTTGATTTTTAAATTCCTAAGTGTTGTATTTAAAGGCTTACATGCACAGGGGAGGAATCGCCACCTTAAATAAGCATATGGGCGATTAGCAGGGTATGTTTTCCTCTCGGAAAGGGAATTTGGTAGCTTTGACCAGTGTCAGTGTGTAAATATTTAGACGTTATTAGTGACTTTTTAACATTTTTCAGCGAGATCTGTTATTTACAGTGTGTCATATGTTATTAATGCTCGTTGCCTAAGTTCCCTGGCAAATCTGTTTCATGCCTTCTGAGAAAGTAGACAATTGATAGATTGTCCAAGGGATGGAAAAAAATGTGAGTGGGTTTTCTAACTTGAGTCGGGTAAATCCCTGAACGCTGGCGTTGTGAGAGACACTTCACCTCCCCTGGAACCCTGCTGGACGTGTGATAAGTGGGAACACTTTTAAAGCGTTCTCATTACAATACGATTTGAGGTGACTATTAAGAGAAGAAAATGCTCTTGGCTTATTTCTTAAGACTTAACATTTCCTTTCTTTCCCCCCTTTCTTTTTAAAAGTTTTCCAAGTCCTAACTTCATCAAGATGTCCAGTGATAGGCAAAGGTCCGATGATGAGAGCCCCAGCACCAGCAGTGGTAGTTCAGATGCAGACCAGCGAGACCCAGCCGCTCCAGAGCCTGAAGAACAAGAAGAAAGAAAACCTTCTGCCACCCAGCAGAAGAAAAACACCAAACTCTCTAGCAAAACCACTGCTAAGTTATCCACTAGTGCTAAAAGGTAATGTGTAAGAGGAAGATGAAGCGCCTTGTCAGATTGTCTTCCACATGGTTGGACACTTTTGTTGGTTTTCCATCAGTTGCAGTAGTTCAAAAATATTTACTCGGTGGTCAGTTTTATTTGTACTTGAATGAGTTGTCATTCTTTAGGTGGTATATAAGCCACCTCTCTAGAATTATACTTTTAAGCAAACTTGTTCTGTACTTTGCTAACTTCAGTCAGTGTCCTTGAGTAGAGATTGGACTGACATTCTGACAGATTGTTTAAGAAGTTGGCAAGGAAAATTTGGTGAACCCAAATTAGCTGGTACATTGAGGATGTTCCTTTTTATGACTCATAGTCTTCCTTCTTCATGGAAATGGACACTTCTACAGATCAGCAGTGCCTCTCTTCATGAAACTTAATGATGAGAAACAATCATGTTTGCCAGAAATTTGTAAATTCAAGGCCTCAGCTATATTTGAAAGCAGATTTAAAAGCTGTGCTTCAAATCTGCTTTCCTTTTTCCAAACATAACTTTAAGTTATGCATCCCAGATATTACTTTTTGTAGTTAAATTATGGTTATGCCTCCGAATTCGTGTGAAGGCATATAAAACTGGTAAGTGCCATTTACAGTGTTAGGCGGCACTTGGTGATTGAAAACTTTCATTGTCCATGTGCCTTTTTGCTCTAAAACTTGTGGATATGCTTGACACTTTAATACTCAACAGCAGGACAAACATATTTTGTTGGGTATAAGTGAAAGATCATTTGTTTCCTGTTGATTTTTATTAGCTGTGATGGTGAAAATAATGTTCTGTCGAGTGGGACTCCATCAGTGGTAGTAGTGGAATATCCATGAATTGTAGTAATTATACATCAGATGTAGTATTAGTGTTGACATTTTGTTGATTTTTATTGATCACAATCAAAGGAAAAAGGAAATATAAAAACGGATCAAATATTGGCTTTTTGTAGTGATTCAGAAGTACTCTTATTTTTCTATGGTTTTTCATGTCTTGTATCAATAATTGGTAATAACTTGAGTATATTTTATTATATAACAGCAGTCTTCGGAATAATTTACAGTTTTTGCCAATTTGTTGTAATCTTAATGAGGACATTTTAAACATCTTAAGTTTTGAAAGCATTTTAAATCTGAATAAAATCAGTAACTGCTTTTCCCCCCACCCCTTTACTCAAAGCTATATATCTTCTTATCTCCTTTCTCCCCAAATTTATTAAATTTAAGTGCTGTACTTAAGATCAGGGAAAGCAGATAAGGTTAAATAATGCCAGAGTCCTTTGGAAGTTTTTCCCTGGTAGATACATTCGTAAATTTTAAACTTCTTTTTTTACAGATAAAATATTGTCAAAACTATTAATGTGTCAGAGCAGTAGCTTGTTAATTCTTGACGTTGGTAAAAGTGACCCGAAGTCATTGTCAGATATTCTAATGCTTTCCCTCCTCCCTGTTTGTCTCATTTGCATATAAGCTTGAAAAGAGAATTTCTTTGGTAAAAAGTGTTTTAAAATAGATTTTATATCCTTTACTGAGTGCTCGTGGAGGGCTATTTCTCAAAACAGGTGTAAATGTCTTACTTGTTTACAGTAGCAAGTGAGAAAAAAAGCTGCAAAGTTTCTGTGAAGGGATTTGGGTTATGCCTCTGAGAACAAAGAGGAAGCAGCCATGTTAGCATTACTGAAGGCAGAGCCAGCCTTGCACTTAGCTGCGTGGTGGTAGAGGGCAGTGTGACTCCCGGCGGCTCTGGAGACCATCTCCAACCCTTTTTGTCTGTTCTCGCTTCACTAACAGAATTCAGAAGGAGCTAGCTGAAATAACCCTCGACCCTCCTCCTAACTGCAGGTAAGAAACAGATTTTATTGATTTCATTTCAAATTGGGGGGGGGGAATCTCAGGAGATTGATGTATCGTCTTTGGATGTGTGTGCTGCTGAAGAGGCTACATTTGCTTCTTTTCAGCTTTTGTCAGTCAGTGGATTAAACAAACCTTTTTTTAGGGTGAATTAAATGAATTTGGGAGGAAAAAAATACTTTTTTGGCATGTGTTACACCTTTTGGGCTTTTGAATGTACTGATTTTATGCTTTCTACTGAGACTGGTGCGAACGGTGCTGATTTTTTTCTGTTGTAATGTTGCTGTAGAGTGTGTTTATTCAGAAGTGTATTGCAGAAACTTCTAAAATTTTGCTAAGCTTTGAAGTTACTGCTTGTGCGGAATCTGACCTTCCAAATGTAGAAATCCCTGAATGTGTTAGAAAATGTAAATGCAGTATATAGGAGTATGGTTGTTTCTGTTTGATTTATTAACTTGCCTTAAGGACAAATTTTATGTGCTAAGCTCATGGTTTTAGTTTTTTTCTAGACAATGTATTGTTGGAATTATTTACATTGTAATCAAATGTCCTAATTACTTGGAAAAATTCTTAGTAATTTAGGTACTTTAAATACGTTTATGAGAACCAGTAGATGAATTGGAAGTTGTGGGAAGAATTTATTTCAGTGAAACTCATGTAGAATAATTTAAGATTCTTGGTACATTAAAATAACTGGTTGATAATTTTTTCCCTGAAACAGTTTTTTTAATTCTGCTTAGTGCTCTGTTTTTCAGCAGTGACTTTATGGTTTCCAAAATTCATCAAACTTAAAAAAGTCTTGTAGATAGCTTGCATAGAGATATGGGCTCAAAAATTAGAGTGGCTGCTAGAAATAATGCAGCGTTTGGTTTGATGTGAAAATTTTCTTGTCTTACCTACATTTTTGCTGCAAGTTGTGTTCACTTGTGATGAAGAGACCTGTCTCTGAAGTCTGTTTGATATAATAGGGTAAAATCCAATTGCTTCCTACCATATGTGTTGACCAGATCCTCAGGCAGTCTCATCCTGATTTGTCCAGTGAATTAATTTTGCTCATATTTGTAATCAGCCATTTCAGTTCCAAAGAGAAACGTGAATGCAAACTAATTTTAAACATAGTGGTTTGTCAAATCTGAAAGTTATGACCTGCGCTGTCCATGATGTAGCCATTAGCCACTTGTGGCTGTTGACTACTTCAGTTTAGACCAAAGTGAGATATGCTGTAAATGTGAAATACACATTGGACTTTGAAAACTTAGTACAAAGAAAAGAATGTAGACTAATCTTACTTATTTTAAAAAAATTGTTACTACATATTAAAATGATAATATTTTGGATATATTGGGTTATATAAAATATGCTTTAAATTTAATTTTACTTTTTTTTTTACCATTTTAATGTGGTTATTAGAAAATTTAAAATTACATATGTGGCTTGTGTTATATTTCTATTGGACAGCATTGCTTTAGAGAATAAATAAATCTGAGTATTTTCAGGCTTCTAAATGGTGTCAAATCTTGTAGCCATTTAGGAGGGGGTCAAGTTAAATTTGCTCTTTGAAGAATCACTTAACTTGCAGAGTATATTTTGGTATTTCCTATTATAAAAGGTGTAAAGAGCTATCAGTTCAAAACTTTTGAATGTTTTAAATTTGCATGTAAGGTCAAACATTTTTAAAGGTTTCTGTTTATTTTCTGCAAATGACCCAAACTAGTGTACATGAATAAACCTAGAGAGCCCAGTAGACCTGTGTTGAATGCCTTTAGAGCAGTAACATAGCATTGCAGTTGCTGAAGAAATACGCTATACAGTTTAACCCGGGAATGGTTCCACAAGGTCACTGAGAATTATTTTAAGGAAGTAGAATCTTTCTAGGAGATAGAAAGTTAGCTTGTTTTTATTTTTCTCTTTGTATACCAGATTTCATGTTAGTCCATGAACGCTTCGCATTTAATGATTAGACTAGTGAAGTAGCAGACAGTGTGAACAGTAGCATGGAATACACCTTTGCTTTCCCTTGTCACAGCTTACGTTTACCATCAACTATTGCAATTGACATCTTTCAGTTCTTTAGCTCTGTATGCATTTCTTTGTGATGGCATGAGTGATTAAAGAAGAAACAGACAGAAAATAAGAGTCTTAAGTAAGGGACTGGGAGAATTTGTTTCTTACTAATTTGGGGACAGTTCTTCTCTCATATGCCTGACGTGTAAATATCCCGATACTTTTGTGTGTTTTATTATATCTTCAGATTCTTTTGGGTGGAATGTCTAGTTCTTGTCCTTGGAATATTGAGTGTTTAGTGGAGGCACTTTAGGATTTTTGACAGCTGAGTCCGAATTTGTATTGTATTTTTGCTCATGTCAGGTATGTGACAGATGCTGCTGTTCTTGTAATTCACAGGTGAATCAGTGAGAATTTTAGCTTTATGGTGATTATACAGTTTAAATTTCTTAACTTATGTTATTAAACATGGGTTTCTATATTAATAAATTCTAGAATATGTGAATTCATATTGATTGAAATCAATGAAACCTAATTCTTTTGGCTTGTGTAGTTAATTAGTCATAATTCCATTATGGTTTTGAATATGATTTTTACCAGCTTGTCAAAGTATGTGACAGATTTTATTGTTCCTCAGGGAAGAAATGAAAGTATATCTGTGTACATTTAGGAAAATGTTGAATGAAATACAGGAAAACTCAGCAAAATCAAAGTTATTCAGACTAGATTAAGATTTCTCTTAAATTGCTTTCTCTGTTTAATTAATAAAATATTCTTTAGTTATTATGTGGCTATGTCTAACAGTGTATGCACTCAGGGTGATCTTAGGATAGACTTAATTGTTGAATTATGTGTGTGGCTTTAAACTTGTTTGAACATATTTTGATAGTATTGATATTTATTTTCCTGATAGTATAAAAGTTTGATAAAATGTTATTTCCAGTGATTTGATGACATTTCAGTTTTTAGGTATTAGAGTGCCTTAGGCCAGAGCATCCCCAACATAATATTTTGTGGCCTCAGTTTATACTCTTTACGTACTATAATCTAGATTAGGGTATAAAATATTTAATGAGAATGAAGGGAAATTGTGTTATGGGTATTTCTTTATGTTTTTAGAGAAAGTTAATGACTAGAATTGTTGAGTGAGGTGCTTTTCAGACATTTATTTTCCACCCGTTTCCCAAAGTGTATTCTTGTCTTCTCAGTTACTGCTTGTACAAATGACAAAAGTATAGAAAGATGCTGGATCTTTAGCTCAACCTCTAATTTTTCCCATATATGAGAAAGTACAAATATACTTTCTTAAAATATTCTTTAATATGTTCAGATTGAATTTATGTTAAAGTAGGTATTCGGGAACATTGGTAAATAGTTTTTGGATGTGGGAAAGGTTTATTGGAAGGAGGTGTTACAGTATCAGGTCATAGTATTAATATGTTTACAGTGCAGAACCTGAAAGCAGGTACTATAATAACTTGCAAATTTTGCCAACTTCCTTCTTTTTAAAAATGATTAATAAAAGGAGCAATTAAGTTCTAAACCAGAAGTTGGCAACCCTAGATTTAGTCGTAAGCCTCTATCTGTGGATGAACTCCACCTCTTTTTGAGGATTATTACCGCTTTTCAGCATTTTCTAGGGTATACTAGATCTTAAAGAGTGATCTTCAGACAAGCAACATCTGCATTGTGAGTGAGATTGTTAGAATCTTGCCTCCCCATTGCAGAAGTACTGAATCAGAATTTGAATTTGAGCAGGATTCCCAGGTGAATTGTATGTATTATTAAGGTTTGAAAAGCACTGGACTGTCTGGGTTCATATCCCTGCTCTGGCACTTATTAGCTGTGTTTCCTTAGATAACTTATCGAATAGTTCTGTCTTTCAGTTTCCTTGGTTGTAAAATGGAGATTAAAATGATATTCCCTTTATAGGTTTGTTGTGAGGATCAGGTGAGTTAATATGTTTTAGTTTTGTAACAGTTATAAATTGGGTCAATAAAGTGGTCGCAGCAAGATTATAGTAGGAGAGACAGTTCTGCGGCTTGCCCTCACTCTTGCTTGCATTTTCTCCAAGTACATCAGCATCCTACTTTAGAAATAATTTCAGTTTACCAGTTCAGCACCTATTTATTAAGAACATATCAAGCAGTTGTTTATTTGATGTTAGTAAAAGCAGTTGCTTGGAACTTCAGTAAAAAAGAGAATGTAAAAATATTGGGTAAAGAGAAACAAATAGTATATCATACTCTTTAAAGGAATATGGATAAGGTTAATGATTCTTAGTTCAGTAGAGAATGCTTTTACTGTCAAGGAAATTATAATGGAAAATTTAAAAATAAGGGTGATGGTTGTTTTTCCTTTTAAATATTTCATTATAAGAATTAGTAGTTTTACTGAGAATGAGATTATATCAGTATTTGTAAAATTTAGATTCTGAATTGATGTAGTTTACTAGTTGCCTAAACATAGTATTCTTTCCTTGTCTTTGACCTAAGGAGGGATTTGGGAGCTTTTTCTAATTGGGGGATGAAGGCACATCATGATCAAAATAGCATGAAGTATTTTTATATAGCTTTGTTTCTTGCTTATACAGTACTATAGAGATTATAAACCCTCCCACAGATATAGATTCTTTTTCTCTTTTACTTATATACATTTAACTCTTGGTATTGTTTATATTAGTGTGAGCTATATTAATGCACTCTGTTTTATAAAGCAAAATTGTATCTTATGAATCATCCATTCCTTTTATTTTCAACTCTTCAGAAAAAAATCCTGGACTTGCCTTTTTATAAAAATTAAATTGTACCTGTAATTGGAAGCTTGATTTGTAAAATAGATATAGAACTACTCTCAGTGAAGGTATTTTCCATCGTACTCTACTGTGGTCATCTACCAATGGATAGTTCTTATTATTTTAATACTAATTAACTAAATTTTGGCATTAGCATAGACCTCAGAAATCAAGTGGATTTTTCTTGGCACTTGGACACTACTGATAATTTTAAATATTTTATTTTTCAGTAAGCTAATAGTTTGCTTCAACACAGTTGTAAATACATAATATGCTATATTAATGCTGCATACTATAATTATGTACTTGTTTGCCTTCTGCAAGAGTTAGCATTCCTTTGAAAGCGGGAATTCTTATATATTTTTGTATCTCTTGCTTCACAGTGCTTTTTGCATGTAAAGATTTGTTAATAAGTAAATTGAAGTCTGTCAAATTGACAGGAATAAAAATTTCAGGCAAAATAATGACTTCAGGGTGGAGAAAATCTATTAAATATCCCATATATTTTTTACTTTTTTCATAATTGTAATTTTTAATGTTATTCAAAAGTATTTAGCTACCTTTTTTAATAAAAGAAAATTGAAAATCACAGTAAGCCTAATTATTTCCCTCATATATGCCAGTGACAGAAGGATTCAGTACTGTTGTGACTAAAAACTTTTTCCAGAAGAATGATATGATTGAAAACTGTTCTTCTCCCTCAAAAGCCCATATTTTTATTAGGGATCTATTGAGTTTAATGACGATAATGTAATTAGAAAGTAGATGGAAACCGTGTGTGCATTTTCAGAAGTTAATATGGGTACTTTGCAGCTACATGCAAGATTCCCAAATTGTGTTCCTTTCTATAGGAAACCAATTGGTACCTCATTCCCTCCTTGAATGAGTGCTATAACAACAGATGGATATGTTTACTCATAAGAAACCCAACAAATCGTTCTTGCTTACATAGTGCAAGAATGCGAATGGAGAACTTGATCTGCCATTCTCATCTTCCCTACAAAATTGAGATTAAAAACAGGCAATAAACCTATTTGTAGACCTAGAGAAGTAGAAAATGTTTCTTATCTCTTCCCATACTGCTTTTGACAGGGAAGTATATTTGACATTTTGTTACAATTTGGAAGAAACATCTTTAAACTTCTGTTTCTTTTGCCTCTAGGTGAGTGGTTCTCTACTGGGGGCCATTTTTGCCTCCCTACTTGTGCCACGCCCAACCCATCCACAGTTGGCAATGCCTTAGAGACTTTTTTGCTTTTCATAACTGGAGAAAGAAGGGGGGCTGTTACTGACCTTTAGTGTGTAGAGGTTAGGGATGCTAAGTACCCTGTAGTGCCTAGGACAGTCTCTGACAACAAAGAATTATCTGGATTAAAATATTGGTAGCGCTGAGGTTGAGAAATCCTGCTATAGGTATTTATTCAGTTACCTTGCCTTTTGAATTTTGGCCTAGTTTGCTTTTTGCCATTTTCCTATTTTCTTAGTGATTCCTGCTTAATATATTCTCCTACACCTTCCTCAGAACTGGTGTCCTGACCTCCCACTACTCTTGTGCTATAGTTTATATTATATTATCTAATATATGTGTATGGTATTTTGTTGTGTGAACTCACAGAAGTGGCTATTTTGAGTACCTGCTAAATTATGGTCTATTGGGGCCAGAAATGCTTGCAGCAATATTTTTACTTCTTTTATGTTTTCTACTAGTTAATTATACCCCGACATAACCTAACTTTAGGCTGGTTGTGTCTGTGTTCTACTAGGAATATTGAAGTACCATCAAGGAGAATTACCATTAGAAAATCCTCAAAATTCAGTTTTACATTTCACATGGTTTTCAAATTTTTATCATTAAGACAGTACAGAGATTATTTGTTTCTGTTACTGTTATAAGTTCACAGTTCTTTATTTCAAACCCTTGGGGTCAGATGTGTTTCAGAATGCAGAAGTTTTCAGGTTTTAGAAAGGGAATATGCTATGCTTTTTGTTTTTTATGTAACACCCCCAGTGGGATCTGGGGCAGCACTCCATGATCAAACATACTCATATTTCCACACCAAAAATGTATGAGCATCCATAGTAAGTGGAACAAATAGAGACTGCAAGTAGTTTCAGGTTAGTTCATGTTTGGTGTTACTGCCAGATTATTTTGCTCCAAACTGATTTTTAAAAAGCCTTTGATTTTTTTCAGAGCTTTTGGGATTCCAGAATTGTGCATTAGCAGTTATGGTCCTGTACTACTTTTATTACAATGATAAATGACTACAGCTATTTTACTCATGGTGAAAGGGAGTTTTAAAGTCTTGCTGTGCTTTCCTTTCTTTTACCTGTTCCTGATAGCTGTTTTCAGTTTCTCAGTTCTTACTTTTGGATCATTGCTTCTTCTTGTTGTTGTACAATTTGTATGCTTAACTAGAAAAATATGTAGACTCTTTGATTTTAGAATTTTTTCCCCCTTTGAGGTAATATAAGTATCAGTTTCTTTTTCAGTTATTCTGTGTATATTGGATTACTTTTCCACTTCGCTATCAAATATTGTCTTTTAATCATTCCATTTTTTCTAGATATGCAGAAAGGAAGGTATCCTTTAATACTTAAACACAGGACTTGCCACTTTTATGTGTGCATTTTGTCTTAACAGCATTTGAGGCAATGTGGCTGTAAAAGGGTACACTAAATTTTGTTAGCTGTATTGCATTAACAAACTTAGAAGGCTTATAACATAAACATAAAACTTTATTTTTTTTGCTCATATGAAGTCCACTGTAAGTCCAGGAACTCTTCTGGGTAGCTTGCATGTGTTGACCTGGATCTTTGCTGCTTGCATCTTACAGCTCTGCCATTTGGAACATGTGTCCAGGCAAGCGAGCTGGAGGGTCATGTGCCAGCTTTTAAAGTGCTTTGGTCTGGAAGTAAGACAAGAATTAATCACATGGCCTCAACTGCAAGGTGGCTGGAAAATGTGGGGGAGCATATGGGGATTCATGAGAAATCAATTTCTCTGCCACAAAGGATATATACTTCCATGAATAGATGACTTTCACTGTCACTGCAGAAGTGGAAAGAGGAAATAATTGAGCACCAGCCGGACACTGTACTGGATTCCATAGTATAGTACCTGTTAATAAACTATCTTAATTTCCAAAACAACCCTGTGAAATAAGTATCATTCTTGTTTAGATTTCAAAACTGAATCTGAGAGTTGTTGAGAAAATTGCCAAATGTCACATATATATACAGCAGATCATGAAAGTAAGCACGTTTGCTTTTGTGCAGTGCTGCTTGAGAGATGTGGTAAAAGGATTCAGAGTTCATAATGGGTCTGGAGGTGCATGCTTAGTGTAAACAAGTGTATCTCATTTGTTTGCTTATAGTCTCTTGAAGGATCCAAAATACTGTTTTTGTGGGGGTTTTAGAACTTGGCAAGTATGGTGAGTTGGAGAAAAGGGAGCTTCCTTCTTTGTCTGCAAAGGGGGGTGCGAGGCTCTTTGTCTTCTTTTTTAAAAACTATTTAGAAGCATTTTCTTTTCAGGGAGCATGCGCCAACTTGCTATCTTTCCTGCCCTATTCTTTTCCTGTAGAAGAAGGTAAGGGATTGCATATGCTCATCATGGAAAAGGCAAATCTTTCTTCTTTGCCTTGTGGTTCTTTGTGTATGGCTTTCCTCTGGACTAAAGAATAACTTTAAATTTACGTCTACTTTTTTCTCTTGGGTATTGTGAAACAGCCCATGTTTATGAATTGCTTTGAAGTTGGGAAAAAATCTTCAGGTAAGAATTTTTAGCTTTATGGAGAAAAGCCCCAAATCACATAGGATTTTGCGAGAATTTTAGTACTGATTTCTTAGCAACATGTACACTTACTATTTTTTAATACTGGTACTACATCTGATTTTTCACAGAAATTTGGCATTATATTACATCCCTCTTAATTTTGTCTTGTTTTACAGAGTTTCTTTAAGTAGTGTTTTTTCTGTACATAAGTTATTCCTAGATATTAATATGGGGATTTGCTTTTTTTTTTTTTAAGAGTCTTTTTGAAAGAGGAGCTAGTTCACTTAGCATAATGTTTTTCTGGGTGACCTGCTATGCTTATATGGTTCATTTTAGATTGATGAAAGTAATGAGTTTTACAAATCACTCTGTGCCTCACATGTTGTCTAAATGCAATATAAAGTTAAATGTTAAAGCTTTGAAGTTTTTCCCTCTGTTAACATTTCATGAGTTTTAAAAGGGTGTATAGTTAAATAGCATAAGCTTGTTGTTAATGCCTGTTTTGGATGGTCCGCAGAAAGTGATTAACCTTAAGAATAAAAGCCATAGGGTCAGATTTCTAGGATCATTTAAATTTTTAAAAATGCCAGTTCCCTCAGTTTGGTCCTTGGTGTATATAATAATTGTTTTAATTTTATGGTTATTTGCAACAAACAAAACCTTGAAAGGAATTGCAGTAGTGCTGTGCTCATTCATTGTCCCAGGTTTAGATTGCCTGTTTTGGAGGGATTTGGATCATTTATGCCATACCAAAGTTTCTTTGCTGCTTCACTGTCCCAGAGCAAATATACTTTGTCATTCTGTTTAACTTCTTGCTTGTCTGGGGAAAAATAAAGACATCTCTAGCCTGAAATTGCTTTTGGGAGTATAGCTCCACATGTTTTGGTCTGAATGAAAGGCCTAGGGAAACATGAATTTTGTTACCTTTTTATTTTATTTTCCTTTACTTATAAATCATCATGATGATCCTCCCGTTACATCCATGCGTCTCACTTTTTATAAACACCATTCATTCCCTTTCTGAGGGTGGTTATTTGTAGTTCGTTTTGCCATTTACAATCTTATAGGTCCTTTACAAATGGATCATTTTTTCACATTAAATTTTAGTAGGTCAAGAATCCATTTATTCAGGGTCCCCTTAGAGAATCGATCGTAGAAGATTGTGACTACATATTTTTTATTGCTTCCTATTGCTTTCTGTAGTCTTCTCAATTTAAACAGAAGCAACAACAAAATATAGAGGGCACCATAAGGCCTTGGCTTTATGATTTTTTGTTTCACACTTGTTTCTAAGGGTATTGGTAATATTTGTTGGACTTGTGATGTATATGCTTGTAGTAATTTATCTGCTGTGATAATGAGGAACTGGGAAATCTTGCCTTTTGAAGGGTTCAGACACAAACTTAGATGTGTGTGATCTATGTGGAATTCACTGGCAGTTGTAACTAGTGTACCTTTAGATTTTCTTTATTTTATTTACACCAGTGTCTGTTTAAAAATTTAAAAGACATTGCTATTGTATTCTCCCAGATGCTTAATATCCCTATATCCATTAGAGGACTGTGCCAAGTATTCATTTTGTTTTTAAACCCTAAAATAAATATGTTGCAAACGATCTCTTTTCCCTCCTGCTGAGGTTTCTTAATTTTTGAAAATTAACTTTTTATTATGGAGAACTTGAAACATACAAAAGTAAACAAACTTATGTGATGAATCCCCATGTAGCCTTCACCCATTTTGAATAGTTATCAACCCTTGACCAACCTTGTTTCATCTAGAACCCCCTCCATTTCACCCTCCATATTATAATGAAACAAATCTCAGACGTCATTTCATCTGCGTTTTTAAGAATATATTTCAGTGTGCATTTTCAAAAGATAAGGACTTCATTTAACTTAACCAAAATGTCATTAACCCATCTAAAATTTTATCAGAGTTCCTTGGTCAGTCACTGTTCAGATTTATGTGTTTCATGGATGTCCTAGACCAAGGGTGAGGGACCTTTTTTCTGCCAGGGGCCTTATTTTTCCCTCAAAATTTACATTATAGTTATGATTTATTTAATATAAATTTATGTTGTTATGGAAAAAGCTCCTAGATTTATTGAATTTCAAGTCCTGCTTGCAGTTACCTTAGCGGGGCCAGATCAAATGATTTCCATGGGCTGGACGTTTCCCACCCCGTCCTAGACAATACTCCCACCTCCAACTTATTTTAATTAGTTTCCAAATAAAGTAGACACATTGTGATTGGCTGATATGTCTTTTATATCTTTTTTTTTTTTTGCAATTTACTTAATGAACAAACGGGGCTGAGTTTCTCAGAGACTGGATTTTGCTTATTGAATTATTATAGCTAGTTTAATATCTTTCTTTGTGTTCAGTGTTTCCTGTAAATTTGGGAGTTAGGTCAGGAGGCTTGATCAAGCCTGGCTGGTGTGGCTCAGTTGGTTGAGCTTTGTCTCATGCACCAAAAGGTTAGTAGTTTGATTCCCCATCAGGGCAGGTTCCTGGGTTTGGGCTCCATTCTCAGTAGGGGGCATGCAGGAGGCAGCCAATCAGTGTTTCTCTTACCAATGTTTCTCTCTCTCTCATTCCTTTCCTCTCTCAAATCAATAAAAACATTTTAAAAAAAAGAGGCTTGATCAAAGTCAGGTGTGATACTATTATTATTATTATTATTATTATTATTATTATTATTGTTATTTGACAAAACTGCTTCAAAGGTGGCAGTGTGCTTTCTGTCAGGAGACACATAAGATCTGGTTGTCTTTGTGATGCTGGCAGCCATTGGAATATATCTCTGAAGAGAATGTACCCACAGCTATTTGGTTACTCAGTTGTGTAAGTTACATAGTGAAGGTAGAACAAGTGCTTAATTTTTCCCCTTTTTACCAATTTTATTTTTAATTTTTCACAATAATAAGTTGGTTTTCCATTATCCTTTTCAGAATCATTGTGAACTCATATTTGCTGTTTCAGTTCACTGCAGAACTTTAGTATAGTGCCATTATAATCCTTACAGACCTTTTTAAAGTAAACTTCAACTTTAATTGCTTTGCCTTAGGAAACTTTGGATGTATAAAAATTGCATGGGCATATTTGGTGCTAAAATAATGCAAATAGATGCATTCAAATGAACATTTACCCTAGGTATTATTTTGAAAATTGAATACTTATTGAGGCTACTGTTTTAAAAATAAATGACATTCTCCTAGCCACCTCTTCTTCATTTGTCAAGGGCTAATTAATATCTTAGGATTAGAATAACTGAAATATCTTCATTAGAATTATAGTTCTGTTTTTAAGTTTTGAAATAAAATAGATTAAGGTGGAATGCAAAAGCCTTTATCAGAGTTGAATTAGTTTATCACAAAAATACAGCTTAACCTTCTTTGTCTACTTACACTATTTCTCATCAGGGCCTTCCTTGGCATTTTGGGCTGGGTTGTGTTTAGCCTTGAAAAACATTGAGTATCCATGGACCGTGCTGCTTAAATGCTAGTGGGGCCCTTCCCAGTATTGTGGCCACCAGAAATCACCCCACTCTCATTTCCAAATGTCTTGGTGGAGGAAGGGTTATTACTTTTAGTTGCAAATTACTCGTCCAGATTCCAGTTGTAATGAGAACAAATCATGATGATGTAATAATAATATTTTTGTATAGTGTTGCTTCAAGTAATGTATAATAATTTCTACTATAGTGTTGCTTCCAGTAATGTATAATAGATTTCTTATGTAAAGTCTGTCTTGACAAATATGTATGATTTTACTGCATACGTGATTGTCTTCTATGCAAAAAATGGTATTTTATTCTTCTAGCAATTAACTCTTTACACCTCCCCCAAACTGAAATCTCATACTAAATATGAACTTTATGCATGAGCTTAACATGCACATATATACATACTCTTGCAAATATGTATCTTTGTATATTCCTTTGATCTTTTCATTATTAGTGAATTTGACTTTATTTATAGGAAAACCAGTGTTCTTAACAGGAATTTTCTGCTAGCCTGTTGCCTCAAACTGAACTTTTTTTTTACTTTTGCCTCCAGCCTCTCCCTCCCTTCTTTCCTTCCTTCCTTTCTTAAATCCTCACCCAAGGATATGTTTATGAATTTGAGAGAGAGAGAGAGGAGTGAGAGAAACATCAGTCGGTTGCTTCCCGTATGCTCCCGAACTGGGGATGGAACCCACAACCTAGGTATGTGCCCTGACTGGGAATCGAACCCGCAACCTTTTTGGTATATGGGACGGCGCTCCAACCAGTTGAGCCGGGGCCAGCCTCTTTCTAATTGTTAACCTCTTCCTGTTTCTGAGAAATTTATTATTAAACCCTTTAATTCTGTTATCTTTTCTCTTCTTAGCTTCTGGCTTCCCATTTATCTTTAGTTTATTGAGCCGTATATATAGCCACTTCTCTACTTTTCTGTCTTGTATTTCTTTCATCTTTTTAATTTAATTTTTCTCTTCTATTTTATTTTATTAATGCCATTTGGTAATCTAGGTGTTAATATTTTCTTCACGACTTAATTTTTTTCTGCACCTGTTTCCTAACTTACCTTTATTTCTATCTTCCATTACCTATAAAAGCCCTGTGCTCTAGCAAAAGTGTTTTGTTTTCCACTCCCCAGGCATAACATGGATTTCTAGGCTCTGCATTTTTGTTTACCATCTCTCGTTATCTAGAGTGGCTGTCATCCTCCAGATAGTAGTGATCCTTTAAGGCCTAAAAACTTGTATCACTCTTTTGAGAGACTCACGTATTTCTTTCCAGCTGGACTAGGCACCAGAACTGGATAGGATCTTATGCTTCTTTATATTTTCAGCTCTTAGTATAATGCTCTCGCACTACATTTTAGAATAATTTTAACGAATTTATTAGTTGAAAGCAATTCTAAAACTAGCCAAATTCTCAAAGTGTGGAGTGCCACAGGAACCCTGCTTTGACCATACATCCTGGTTTATATCTGCTGTCTTGGTGTAATTATTAATAGCATTTCCTTTCACTTTCAGAAGTGCCCCAGTTTGTATGATAAATTATAGGGTCACCTTATCCTGATGCTATATATGGGCAGTATTGGTTCAGCTTGGTGAATCAGAGATTTTTTGTAATCAACAATTATCCAAAGCAGAGATTCTGATTTAGTTAGTCTGAGGGTGGCCTGAGAGTACATTTTATGAAGCATCTCTCTAGGTAGGATTCAAGTACTAGCAGCCTTCCAATCATTTTTTGAGAAATAGTACTCTGAGGCTTAAGGTCTTGGTTGAGATTTGGAGAGTGGAGAAGGGGCAGGGGAGATAATGAAATAGCATTTATTCTCTGTGAAGCTAGAGAACAGTTAAAGTCATGTTTCTTACTTGGTTGTAATGGCTTGTTATTTCTTAAACACCCCCTACTTTGATTGCCTGTCATAATAGAAGAGTATTGGTAAAAGTGTGTGGGAGGAGTCTACTAAACATTAAGGCTGTGTGCACACATGTGTGCATAGCTGATGAGTTAATGAGGGCATGAAATTTGAGTGCAAACAGCTGAAAATAAAAGTAAATCAGAACTAAATATGTTACAACTTTGGAGGATGATGGTGTGAGCTAAAAGCGCCGGTGATCCCAAATCCCTAATCTCACTAATACATGGTTTTCTTTGTAAAAAGAGGAAAATTTAAAAAACACACAAACTAACAGCTGTCTCTTCAGATAATCAACAGAGGATGGTTCATTTGAAAATATAAATTAGAGTTATAAAATAACTTTAAAAATTTGTACTTTTGTTAAATAATTTCTAGACTTTCAGGTACGATGCTATGAATGCATAGGGGAACAAGAAGTAGAAATATAACAAAAGAGATGACTCAGAGAAGTGGTCGGTTAGTGGAGCACCAGATAAGTAGGTTTGCTCAAGCATAATGGAAAGAATAGGGAGAAAAGAAAAAACTTAGAGATTAGGCCTGAAGTGGCATCAGACCTCTCAGAACTGAAGGTCAGGACCCTGACATGGAAGGGCAATAGGAAATCTCTGTAGGGTACTGTGAAAGGAGTTGGGCTTTAGAAATAACAGATTAGCCTGTAACTTGAGTTGTGGTTAGAGACTTGGATAACGAATTAACAAATGGATAGTTGGGGAAAATGGTCTGGATGCAGTTCTCCTTTCTAATCTGTTAATACATTATTTTCAAATATGGGTGAGGAGATTTTACAATTTATTTTTTTAATCCTCTAAGATAATACTGTCTTCACTATTAAATATTTGGTAGTAAAAAATGTAATGTCTGTCCATGTCTTAGTGTTTTAATAATGGAAGTTTGTACAAGGAAGTTGTACTTTTCTAGCTCTTGCACCTGGGGATTCAAGGGCTGGAATATCACAAGCAGCAGGCAATACGGTATCCTGGAAACCCAGTTCGCGTTAGCTGGAAGTTCATGGCCTTCTACACCTAGCTGGCAAATGAAATTCTAGGAATTAGGTTGACTTTAAGGTTGGCCTACTAATCATCTCTTGGAATGGATTTGTTTCAGTGGTTGCTGTTTTAATAAAAATGTGTATCACTTGTTGGCTGTGTGATAAAAGCACTAATACATTAGAAACAACGTAATGTCTTTTTTCAGTTATAATCTGTATTACATATTAAAGTTTATTTAGTAGCCTCATTGAAAGTTAAAAAGAGATACGTGAAAGTAATTTAAATATATTTTTATTAGCTCAGATATCTAAATTTATTATTTTTAACATAAACAATATAAAATTATTAATGAGCTATTTTACCTTTTTTTGGTACAAGATCTTTGAAATCTGGTGTATATTTTACACTTAACAACATGTTTCAACATGCTAAGCGCAGCCACTTTGTAAGTGCTTAATAGCCACAGGTGGCTATCGGCTACTGTGTTAGACAAGCCTGGATTTAGAATATTTGCCCTGTCCTTTTACCTCTCATAGATCAACTTGTCTTTTATTCTCTTACCTCTTTTTATTGTGCATAGATTTCAAGAAGTGGGGCACACCCTCGTTTATAAAACGAAGATTAATAATAATCCTTCTTGGCTAGTGGTGATTAGATGCGAAAGGTCTGAAAGAGAGCTTCAATACCCAGTACAGAAATGCAGGCTGTTTTCCAAAGGATTTTGTTTTGAAACACATTATCTCGCCCATGATTCTTCATTATTGGTATCTTATGGTGGCACATGCATACTTTTTGTTTGAGAGGAAGTCTCTGTTTTTCCCCCGGAGTGGACAGTGTATTTTGAACATCACTTTTCACTTTTGTGACAGGAAGTATGTTCAGCTTAAGTGAGATTCCTAGGTGGAGGAGTTTATTTAGTAAGGAGCTTATATTGGACTTAAATATGTTTTCATTGGTTTTCTAAGCTGAAATATTTTTTGTTAAGAGTTTAGTTTTTATATTAACACCTTTTAAGCAAATGTGAGCTAATGTATTTGTAAATTGTATTATCTTGTTATAAATAATCTCTCCATTACCAGTAATGTTTCGGACATCCTCTAATGAGCAAATGTGGTGTTCTCTCTCTGGACTTCTATAGAAGTACAGTGGTACCTCGGTTTTCGAATGTAATACGTTCCGGGAGACCATCTGAGTTCTGAAATGTTCGAAAACCGAGGGATCAACAGCTGACAGCTAGGCCTCAGGATCTTGCCCTCAGCGGAAGCCGTGTGGCATATTCGACTTCTGAAGCTTGTTCGAAAACTGAAGCATTTCGTTCTGGGTTTACGGCGTTCATAACCCGAAATGTACGTCAATGGAGATGTTCGAAAACCGAGGTACCACTGTACTTTGTAAATAACTTTAATGAAAATTATTTATGTCTTTAAGAACTTACTTCCAGGAGGAATAACCTTTCAAGATGTAAAATTAACTTAATCTAATAATAGTTGGACTTCATTTGATGTAAACTTTCAGTAAGGTATGGTTAATTCCCTGTCTTTTGGATTGTGATTTTTATTTACTACTGTAATTCCATGAGTCAGTTTGCTGTTTTTGAACACTAAATTTGATTATTAAAATGCTTCATGGAACAAATTTTATCTGTTTGCACATAGTACACGGTAAAAACAGACTGTGTTTTCCAAGACTTTTAGTCTTGTATGTTTTGATTGTCATTTACCCTTTTTGTGTGTTGACTTATGACAAGTGTCACTTAATTGCAGCTATGCATGCCCGTTTAAAACAACAGCTATTACCAACTATGCTAGGTACTTTACTAGGTAATTTATGTGTGTTACTTATTTCTCAGTTCTCTCAAGCAGAAACTTATTTCTTTAGAAATGAGAAGAGTAAGTCTTTGAGAGATTATGTAACTAGTCTAAAAACAAACTAATGATGGAAACAAGATTCAAACTCAAGTCTGTCTGATCCCAAAGATCTTGCTGTTCATCATACTGCCTTATAGATGTTCTGGTGGCAGGAGGTGTGACTTTTTGTGTGAGAATGTGTATGCGGAGTGGGGGTGAAGCAATAGGGATAATCAGTTTAGCACAGTACCCTGTGGCAAAGAATATATTTTAATTTGTTTGTATTGTATGCATATGCTTAGGGCTTATTTCTTTTTAAAGAGGCCTAGGCATCATAGTCTGCTATACTGTGAAAAAAAAGTAATATATATTATATTGTAAGCGACAACCAAGGTTGCTGTTACTTCTTTAACTTTTGCCAAATGTAGTTTTGAAGGCTGGTGTTTTATAAATCTTAGGGTAGACTATATTTTATAAGGAAAATGTTTTGAAAGAATTTAAAAGCCAAGAGTTTATATTTGCATATACTTGTGTACTGGCTTAGCCTGTCACCCAAACTCAGCACTGTGTATTTGTGGGTGTTATTTTTAAAATTTGATTTTGAATGCCTGTATCAGGACTCATTTGGTTGTAGTAGTAGAAAACTCAAACCAAACTGGCTTAAGGAAAACATGAATTTGTTGGCATAACTAAATAATGGTACAACTGAATAAGTTGTTTCACATAACCAAAAAGTTCAAGGTAGAGTTGGCCATAGGTGTGTCATCAACATGTGACTTCTCCATCTACTAACTCTGCTTTCTCTTGGTTGACTTCATTATTAGAGAGGCTTTCTAGGTGTGGTCATAAGGTAACTGCTAGTATCTCCCAACTACATCCTTTAGGTTCAGATACAGTATGAAATAATATAAAAGTCTTCAGTATTTTCATCAGAATTCTAATTGTATCCCATTAACTCTAATTTGGTTCACCCTTGAGTGAGTGACAATGAGTGAGCGGAGTGGGAGTAGAATGTTATGTACATGTGGCTCGTGCCTAGGTGATTGCTCTATCCTTCAGACTTGGGTATCATTAACTCCACTGGAAGCGTGTAGGTATGAGAAGGGCTGCAAATGTGAAATGGGTTACCACAAGTCAAGTGAATGGAACTCAGTAACAGAATCAGTAAGCATCTCTCTTGGGTGGCAGGCACTCTCCATAGTCCTGATTGTTCCCAGTATGTTGGCTTACCTAACTAATTTACATTTACCTGCTTGGCACTTTAGAGCATTTGTGTTTGATTCCCCTGGTTTATAGCGCCCTGTTACAGGACTATTGAAGAATTTGTTATGGGTATATAAATATATATTTTTCTCAACTCCATTGAACAGATCTATTTTTATAACATTAATCTTTTGGATATCTGTGTCTTAAATATTTTTATGAATATGAAATTACATTTATTTGAGTTGTAGAATGGCAAAGATGTTTACAGAGGGTTGGGTTAATTGTTTTTTTGCATGATTTTACCAAAACAGGTTTACAGGCATACCTTGTTTGTGTGTTGTTTTGTTAGTTTGTTTTTGTTTTTTCAAATTTTATTGTTGGAAGTATTACAGGTGTCCCATTTTTCCCTGCCAATTGACCCTCTCCACCTCGCTTTCATACCCCATCCCCAGGCCTTCATCCCATCATTGTCTGTGTCCATGGGTTATGCGTGTATGCATATAACTTCTTTGGTTAATCTCTTCCCACCCTCCACCCCCCTTCCCTCTTCCCTCTGAAATATGATCATCTGTTACATGTGTCAATGTCTCTGGATCTATGTAGTTCATCAGATTCTTTTGTTCATTAGCTTCTTGTTAAAGAAGACCCTTCAACACTTCCTGTAGTGCTGATGAACTCCTTTAGCTTTTCCTTGTCTGAGAAGCTCTTTATCTGACCTTCAATTCTAAATGATAGCTTTGCTGGGTAGAGTAATCTTGGCTGTAGTTCCATGTTTTTCATCACTTTGAATATTTCTTGCCACTCCCTTCTGACCTGCAAAGTTTCTGTTGAGAAATCAACTGACAGTCCTATGGGTGCTCCCTTGTATGTAATTAACTGCTTTTCTCTTGCTGCTTTTAAGATTCTCTCTTTGTCTTTAACCTTTGGCATTTTAATTATGATGTATCTTGCTGTGGGCCTCTTTGGGTTCCTCTTGTTTGGCACCCTCTGTGCTTCCTGGACTTGTAAGTCTATTTCTTTCCCCAGGTAGGGGAAGTTTTCTGTAATTATTTTTTCAAATAGGTTTTCAATTTCTTGCTCTCTTTCCTCTCCTTCTGGCACCCCAATAATATGAATGTTGGGCCTCTTGAAGTTGTCCCAGAGGCTCCTATGCTGTCTTCATATTTCTGGATTCTTTTTTCTCTTCTGGTTGGGTGTTTTTTGTTTCTTCATGTTCCAAATTGCTGATTTGATTCTCAGCGTCCTCTACTCTACTGTTGATTCCCTGTAAATTATTCTTCAATTCGGTTCGTGTAGCCTTCATTTCAAATTGGTACTTTATTATGTCATCGATAATCTCAGTTATTTTCATCATACTCTTACTAATATCCTTGAGCATCCTTATAGCCATTATTCTGAACTTTGTAGCTGTTAGCTTGCTTGGATCTATTTCATTTATTTCCTTTTTTGGAGATATCTTCTGTTCTTTCCTTTGTGACATGTTTCTTTGCCTCCACATTTTGGCTGCTTCCTGGTGTTTGTTTCTATGTATTAGGTACTATGTCTTCTGGAATTTGTAGAGTGGCTTTGTGTAGTAGGTGTCCTGTTGGGTCCAGTGGCTCAGCCTCCCCAGCCACCTGAGCTGGGCTTTCTAGGTGCTCCCCTGTGTGGGCTGTGTGCACTGTCCTGTTGTAGTTGAGCCTTGGTTGCTGTTGGAGTTACTGGGAGGAATTGAACCCCAGCCCAATCAGCTGTGAAGACCAGCTGCAGCTACTGTGCTGGAGACACCCCTATGGAGCAGGATTTACTTCAGTGGAGCTTTGGTGTTCACCAAGTGCGCCCCTTGAGTGTCACTCGTGGATGTGGTAGGGTTGTAGTCCAGCGTGGTCGAGTCTGACCACCAGGTGCACTGTCTCTGAGGCCTTCTGGGAGGTGTGAAGTCAGCCTCTGTCAGTACTTTGCCCAGGGCTACCCAGCATGAGCTACGCAGCAAACCGTAGTTGGCTGCTACTTGTGCTGGGCTTGGCGGTGCCCAGGAGAGGCCAAGCTGTGAGCCAATGCAGCTGCTGCTAGTGCCAGGCCTGGGGCCACTTATCAAGCCGTATGGGGCCCACTGCTGCTTGTTTGAGAGATTATAGGAAAGTCCTAAGCATGAGGCTCGAGAGGCCACTTGCACAGAAAAGCCCCTGGAAATGGCCTGGATGAGCTGCAGGTGGGGAGGGGCGGGGCCTCCGGGAATCACGGGGCGGGGCCAAAGGTGTGAGTCAGGTGCTGGCGATTCAAATATGGTGCCTGCCTGCCGGCTGTGTGCAGGGAGGGCTTGCCAAAGGAGTGATGGCCTCTGCCAGCTCTTCTGCCTGAGAGGAAGCCGCTCCTCCACCTCTCGCCCGACTTCAGACAGGTTAGTTCCTCCCCGAGTGTCCCAGGTCCTTTCAGGCTGGTGCCGGTGCTGGGCTCAGAGGGAGCATGTCTGAGTGAGTCTGTGCGCGGGCCCTTTAGGAGGAGCTGCTGGGGCTCCCACAGCCTCAGAGACCCTCAGCGACAGTCCCTGCTGGTTTCACAGCCCGGAGTTGTGGGGACGTCTCTTCCCGGCCCTGGAGCCCTGGGCTGGGGGCCCGCTGTGGGGCTGGGACCCCTCACTCCTCTGGGAAACCCCCACTGCCGAGATTCCCTCCCAGGTTTAACCCGAGGCACCGGGTGTGGGCCTGCAGCCGTGTCTCTGCGATTCAGCCCCAATCCGCCTGTGCCTCCGCCCCTCCTACGGGTCTCGATGCTCCCTTAGTTCCCTGATTGTAGGGCTTCTGTTCAGCCAGATTTCAGGAGGCTCTGAGTGATGGTGGTTCTGTATTTTAGTTGTAATTTTGATGTGGTTGCGGGAGGTGGTGGGTGCAGCTGTTACCTACGCCGCCATCTGGTTTCTCCCCTTGTTTATTGCTCTTTGCTTTATTGTGCTTCACAAGTATTTTTTCATCAACATGGAGGCAAGAGCCGCTAGTAGCAAAAAGATACAACTTGCTGAAGCTCAGGTGATAGAATTTTTTTAGCAATAGAGTATTTTTAAATTAAGGTATGGACATTTTTTTAAGCATAATGCTATTGTACACTTGATAAACTACAGTATAATATAAACTTTTATATGCATCGGAAAACCAAAAAATTTCTGTAACTTTATTGGGATACTCTATTTGTGGTGGACTGGAATGGAACCCTTAATATCTCGAAGGTATTTCTGTACCTTTTGGTTAAACCTTAGCTAGATGTCTTGAATTGTTTTTTGCTTGTATGTATGGTTACAACTAAACCAAGATACTGATCTAACTCCCAGTGGTTGGGCTGAGGGTTGTTAGGTGGCTGCCATGGCTGGAAGGGAGAGGGTCCAACCCTAGTCCTTCTGTAGGAACAGAATGAGGAGGCATTTCTAAAGTCCCTTACTCTGAGAGCAAGCCAGAACAGGATGGGTGGAGAGGCACAAGTTTGTGGCACTATTTGGGATTTGTGTCAACAGGATAAAATTAACAGTGTGGAGCTGGAATTGAGCACGACTTAGGCAGAAAAATCTCCTCCAACAAGATTCTCTTGCATTGGCATTGCATTCAAAACTTAAGGTTTGCTCTCTGTGGTATGTCTTCACTTGTTTTAGAGGCTCACCTCTCTGTCCTGTGCCTATTTTACGCTGTCCATGTTTGTGATTTCAGATTTTGTCAGCTTCCACTCTTTGCCTTTTCAGATTCCATGAAGGCTAAAATTTGGGGGTATAGAGTTGCCAGATAAAATACAGGACACCTAATTAAATCTGAACTTGTTAATACGTCCCAAATATACCTGGGATATACTTACACTAAATTTCCTTGTTTATCTGAAATTCAAATTTAACTGGGTGTCCAGTGTTTTTCCTTTAATTAAATTTTTAATTTTGAGATAATTATAGATTTATGTGCAGTTATAAGAAATAATTCAGAGAGGTCATCCTGTATTTTTATTTGCTAAATCTGGCAACCCTCACTGGGTCTTTTCATGATAAATAAACCCAGCCTCAAAACACCTGTGTTTTGCAAATAATAAAGATTAGTTAGAAACACTTTGGGAACCTTCTCATACTTCAGATAAGACTGATTTTTGAAAGAAGAATCTTTGAGGTAAGGTACTGCTAGTATGCAAACACTTTGTAAGTTTCAGAACAAAATTACTTTAAAAGCCATGCAGAATTTAGAATACTTAATAATTTAATCTCCTTTCTAGCAAGATACTACACTGGAAATGTTATGAAACAATGGACTAACTTAGTTTGAGGCATCTCTGAGCAGGTAATATTTTAGCTAGATAGTCTCAGATCTCTCTTATCCTCAGTCCTTCAAAGTCATCCCAACTCTCTTGACCCAGATTTGAAAGAGGGTTATATAATCCTGTTTTTTCCAGCAGTTTGTGGTGATGTCATAACTGTGGAATTACAATTTGGATAAATCAGAGCCTATATGCCCACCACCCCTGTGAATAAGATGGAAAAAAGAAAAGAAGTGACCCTTTAGGTTTTCACAGTTCTTCAGTCAAATTGAAACAGCTTGCTTGCTAATTCTGTTCCTTCATCTGGACTGTAGTTGGTATGGCATGGGGAGAAACATGGCCATCGTGTTTCCCACACAGCTACTTAGTCAATCCCAGTTGTTGCTCTCCATTGGTAAACAAACCTTATAATACTTTTGTTTTGTAAACAGAATAGACTGAACTGGGGGAAAGGAGAGGCAATTAAATAAAACTGTGAACTAAGTAAAAATTGATTATCTCTTTTTTCCTTTATGCTTAGGAAATACCTGGGCAAATAGCTGTAGAACATGGTTGTTTTCTAATGAGACAGAAATTGGAGTTCACAGTGATTAGTCCATTGGATCTTCCATTGGATCAGCTTTGGTCTCCAGCTTTACCTCTGCAGGAGCACAGCATGCACATGTTCTTTGTGCCACTGCTCAGAGGCAGGATGGTGAATGTAGAGCAGGTGGTGCTGCTGCATGGCTCTGTCTACTTGTGTTGCCCAAAAGAACTCTCTGCAGTGGTAGAAAGGTCTGATATCTGCCGTATGCAGGAAATGAGCACTTCAGATGTGACTAGTTCGAATGAGGAACTGAATTTGTAATTTAATTTTACTATTTAATATTTTAATAGGCACATGTGGCTACTGGCTACCCTATTGAATGGAATTTTGAACCTTTATTCGAGCTTCTAGAGGATCGAAAGTCAGTTTGTGCTTGTTCCACAAGTATACACTGAAAGTAAAACCAAACAAATGCAGTATTTTATATTCTGAATAGTCTTTAGTCTGGCTTTTTACTTGGCTCTTGAGAAGTGTCAAGATTTAATCAGTTTAAACTTTGGCCTTAGTGGTACATTACTCCATGTGACATTATGGGGTCTCTACAGTATAGACAATTATTATTGCTATGCCAGTTAGGCAACTATATTTTGTATAAGGGTTTTGTTTTTCTTTTGTAATCCTCATCCGAGGATATTTTTTTAATTGATTTTAGAGAGAAGGGAAAGGAGAGAGAGAAGCATCAATGAGAGAGAGAAATATTGATATGAGAAACAGCAATCGGTTGCCTCCTGTCTGTGCCCTGATCGGGGATTGAACCCGTAACCTTTTGGTGTATGGAATGATGCTCCAACCACCTGAGCCACGCAGCTGGGGCAGGGTTTTGTTTTTCTACATGAGGTTTGGCTGGACACTTTGCAAATAATTCTGCTAATATTTATTGAACAGTTTCTTTGTGACAGGCATTATTTCAAGTCTCATAGCAGCCTTATGAATATTATTCTCACTTTGAGATGAGAAAACTGAGGCACAGAGAGATGAAGTAAATGCTTAGGATCACACAGTTGGTAACAGGTGGAACCAAAATTGGAAGTCAGGCAGATTGACTCCGAAGTTTATGCTCTTAAGAGGGTAGACTGCACTGTTTTTGTAAGTTGTTAAAGTGGCCGTCACATTTTGTTTGCATGCATAGAAGCTGACTACTGGTGGAAAAAGCAGTTAGTTCCTGAGATACATACTGCAGCCCTGATTGTATAAGGAAAAATTTCTCAGTTCTAAGCCATGTATGGCAGTGCTGGGGGCAGGCAACTCAAGAAGGTTCTAGCAGAGCAAGAGACTGGGCCTGGCTTTGACAGTCTCTAGGGGTGAGGATAGTGGAGGGGGAAGGGATTCCTCCATGGCTTCGTTTTGTGAAAAGGGCATAATTAAAGTGGGCCGAAGAACACTGGGCATGCTTCAGCTTCTTATAAGCAAACGTTAAATAGTTACTGAGAGAGAGTGGTGTGATTGAGAGCTGAATTTGAAATAACGATTTGATAGATTATGACCATGCTTCTTCCCTGTAGTCTTTGAAAAAGTCATTCAATCTCACATCACACTCTTGAACAAGTGGGAATTAGAGGCACTGCTACCAACCCCCAGTCAAAAATCTGTATATAACTTTTGACTTCCCCAAAACTTAATAGCCTACTGTTGATCGGAAGCCTTACCGATAACAAACAGCTGATTAACACATTTTGTATGTTATATGCATTATATACTGTATTTTTACAATAAAGTAAGCTGGAGAAAAGAAAATGTTATTAAGGAAAATATAAGGAAGGGAAAATACGTATACAGTACTGTATACTGTATATATCAGTACCATAAGTTTATATTGTTTATTTATTTAACAAGACGAATAGTCTAACGGTATCTACATCAATATTGGCTTATATGATACAAAACACTGTTATATGTATTACTAATGCTAGCCATCAATAATGAAAAAATAATGTGAAAAATAAATTCATGTTTATTTACAGGTATAACAATTCATGCATCAATAATGAAGAAACAGCAATATGATTGCTTTATGGTAGCTTAGTGTAATCTATATGATTGCTTCATGGTAGCCTAGCCTGTACACTAGTGAATGAATCCTTGTAAAATGTTTATGGCATGTAGCATCACAGTCATATTCATAATACAGTATTGGAAACATTGTTAAATTTAAAATGATGCACAGTTTCTCCACATGGTAGAGGTAGGGGGTGGGGGAGGGAAGAAGGGGCAGAGAGGCACATATGATAAGGTAATGTGATTCTTTGAAAACAAAGTTATAAAACAGTAAAAAAGCTAACACATTATGACTTTTGTATTAAATATCACTCACCTGCATAAGGATAGGCTATCCACTTCCATACAAGTCTTGCACATTAATACTTAGGCAGTGATGATGGTGCTGAAGACACAAAAACATCTAGTACATATCTTGCCTTATAGTGACTAGATTTGCACATTTACACAACAGATAAGTTTATTAACTGTACAGCATGATAATTACTGCTCATTAAGTGGAAGTGGATCACCATAAAGGTCTTCATCCGTGATGTCTTCCTGTTGAGTAGGCGGAGGAGGAAGAGGAGGGTCTGGTCTTCCTGTCTCAGAGGTGGCAGAGGCGGGGGTGGTGGGAGGAGAGGCAGGCACACTCAGTGTAACTTTATGGAGCCACATCATTTCTGTCTGACATTTTTGCTTTTTCATTTCTCTAAAAAATGTTTCTGTGCTGTAAAAATCCTTCCTATGCAATTAACTTTAGTTCAGTCTCTATATCATAGAAAGGTCCATGTTGTAAAAGAAGTTGAAAGCAGTCTTGAATCATTGGAACCATTCTGCCAGATTAGTTAATGTTAGTTTGTTTTTTGGCACTGCTTTTTCTATACCTTCTTCCTCATCACTTGGCACCGATTCGGAAGCATTCATCTCCATCAAGTCATCTTCTGTTAATTCCTCCGGTGTGGTATCTGTCAGCTCTTGACTTTCTCCAAGATCCATATCTTGAAACCCTTTACCCCCCACCTTTTTTGCAATATCCACAATTCCATGATTTCCTAGATTGGCACCCTGTCATAAATCCTGTGAAGTCATTCACCACATCTGGACACAGTTTTCTCCATCCGGAATTTATTGTGTTGGGCTTGTTAGTTTTCACGGCTTTTTCTGTAACAACAATAGCACCTTTGGTGGTGTAATCCTTCCAGACTCTCATGATGTTCTCTATATCCAGGTTCTCTTCCATAGTGTTGACAGTCCTTTCCATAGGGCACGATGTGTTAAATGTCCTAATGGCTCCCTCATGTAGAGGCTGACTTAGAGACGTTGTACTTGGGGGATAGTAGAACACTCCCGTACCTTTGGTGTTGAACTCCTGGAGTTCTGCGTGGGCAGGGTCATTGTCCAGTATCAAAAGAACTTTAAAGGGCAGTCTCTTAATGGCTAAGTACTTCTGACTTCGGGGTCAAAGCATCGATGGAACCAGTATGGAAAAAGGGTTCTCATTGTCCAGGCCTTCTTGTTGTCATAAAACCAAAAGGCTGGCAGGTGTCGTTTCTCTTTTTCCTTCAAGGTTCTGGGATTAGCAGCTTTGTGGATAAGGGCAGTCCTGATCATCCTGCATTCACACAAAGCAGTAGAGTTAGCCTCTTCCTCTTGCCTTAAATTCTGGTGCTTCTCTTCCTTACTAATAGATGTCCTTTATGGCATTTTTTTTTTCCTTCCCCAGAATAGGGCACTTTCATCTGCATTAAAAACCTGTTGAGGCAGATATCCTTTCTCCTCAGTGATTTTCTTAATAGCGCCTGGGAACTCATCTGCTGCCTCTTGGTTGGCAGAAGCTGCTTCTGCTGTTATCTTGATGTTTTTAAAAGCCAAACCTCTTTCTAAAATTATCAAACCATCCTTTGCTGGCATTAAATTCTCCAGCTTTAGATCCTTCACCTTCCTTTTGCTTTAATTTGTAATACAATAACTTTGATTTTTCTCGAATCATATTAGAGCTTATAGTCAAGCCTTTCTTATAGCTATCCTGCACACACATAAAAGCTGCGTTTTCAGTACAAGATAAAAAGGTATTTCGTAAAAAGTGCAAGATTTTTATTCCTGCTAGTGTAGCTGCAGCAATGGCTTCAGGAATTTCCTTCTCTTTCTTTTTTTACAATGGTTCTTAGGTTGGATTAATTTATTTTGAAATGGTGGGCAACCACAGCAGCAGACCTCAATCTACTGTACATATTAAACAGTCCAGCTTTTTCTTGTAATGTCATGACTTTTCCTCTGCTTCTTGGAAGTGCTTCCAGCATCACTAGTGACACTTCATATGGATCCCATGGTGTTATTCAGGGTTTACGGTATTGCACTAAACATGATGAGAAAATAGACAAGAGCCGCAAGAGATCACTTTTTACTGAGATGTGTAATGCACTGGGGAGATGAACTGCTCACTGGGAGATGATTAGCATCACATGGCAGTTTAAGCAGATACTCAAACACTTGAGCACCCCACAATAGCAACAGGAGGTAGCAACAAAATTATTACAGTAGTATGGTATGTGCTGCAGTTAATTTTATGTAGTTATGACCTAATACTGCATCTTTACATTTTACATTTCTTTCCTCTGCAAATGGCGCCATGCATGATCTGTGAGTGTTGTGTGTGTAAGTTTTGATAAATTTTAACCTTTTGTAATAGATTTGTATATATTTTATAGTAGTGAATGATAAAATTGACTAGTATCTATGTTATATTTTATGCATTCATAATATACCTTTTTCTTAATTTTTTCAATATTCCAAGGCTACACAGTTCATATGTGAAGTTTTTTTTCAAATTGTCATGCATCTTCAAGAAAGAATGTCCTATCTAATCCTTGATGTTCCTCAATAATTGTTAATTTAATGCTAGTGTGATGTTTTTCCTAGGCATGGAATATTTTTGATGTTGAGAGATTGGGCACATTACAAAACAACTGAAAAGTAAATTATCTTTTTCACTGTCTATAAATCCCAATTATTAAACTGTCATATTGCTTTTGTTTATTGTAGTGTATATGCCTGCTTGCAGTCAGTGAACAATTATAATTTTCTTTTTTTCAGTATTTACTTATTTTTTGTTAATCTTCACCGGAGGATATTTTTTTCCCCATTGTTTTTTTTCTTTTCTTTTAGAGAGTCGAAGGGAGGGGTGGGGAAGAGAGAGAGAGAAAACATCAACGTGAGAGTGCGACATTGGTTGCCTCTCACATGTGTCCTGATCCAGCCAGCGCCAGGGATTGAACCTGCAACACAGGTTTGTGCCCTTGACCAGGAATCGAACCTACAACCCTTTGGTGCATGGGCTGACGCTCTAACCATTGAACAACACAGCCAGGCCTTTTTTTCTTTCATTAAAGTTCACTGAAATTTTCTTCTGGCTCCTATAGATGCTAACACTAATTACACTAGGAAATGTAAGAAGCACCGTTTAAGATTTATTGATACCAAGAATTGTAAGGTGGTATTAATGAAGCATATTGGTACTTAGCTATTCTATAAATGCTTTTTTAATCATAAAAAGTACAATCTATTATTATTTTTCTTTTATTATGTTTCTTCATAAACTATTCCAGTTTTTTAATACACTTTTTACCCTTCATTAATTGTCCTCTAATGTATTTGTATCTTGATATCGTAAATGCTGTTTCTATTTTCTGTTCTATTCTAGCCAGTGGTTATAATAAGAATTCAGTCACATCCTTTTTTTTTTTTTTTTTTACCTTTTCTGGATCATCATAGTGTTTAACCAACGGGAAACAGTAAGGTGAAAGTCTACCAAAGTATTACTTCTGGTATAGTACTGGTGTAATAATTAGAAAATATGTATTTGTGGTGAGCTGTACTCTTTTGTATTTTATTTTTATTATTTTTTTTAACTTCTCTTTATTGTTGATAGTATTACAGATGTCCCCATTTTTCCCCCCATTGATCCCCTCTACTCCACATCCACCCCACTCCCAGGCCTTCCCCATACCAGTGTCTGTGTCCATGGGTTATGCTTATAAACATGTAAGTTCTTTGATTAGTCTCTCCCCACCCCCTCCCCCACCCCCACCTTCCCTATGAGATCCTTTAGTCTGTTCCCTGCTTCTGTCTCTGGATCCATTTTGTTCATCAGTTTATTTTGTTTATTACATTCCACATATGAGTGAGATCATGTGGTACTTGTCTTTCTCTGACTGGCTTATTTCTCTAAGCATAATACTCTCCAGCTCCCTCCATGCTGTCCCAAAGGATAAGTGATCTTTTTTATACCTGCATAGTATTCTATGGTGTAAATGTACCACAGCTTTTTTTATCCACTCATCTACTGATGTGCACTCGAGAAGAATGCATATTCTGCAGCTTTGGGGTGGAGTGTTCTGTAAATGTCTGTTAAATCCATCTGATCCAGGGTGTCATTTAGGGTCACTGTTTCCTTGTTGATTTTTTGTATGGAAGACCTATCCAGTGAAGTCAGTGGGGTGTTGGAAAGTCCCCTAGTATGACTCTCTTGCTGTCGATCTCTTCCTTAAAGTCCTCTAGAAGTTTTTTTTAATAAATTTAGGCGCTCCTATGTTCAGTGCATATATGTTTATCAGGGTTATATCCTCTTGTTGGATCAATCCCTTTAGTATTATGTAGTGACTTTCTTGTCTCTCATTATGGTCTTCATTTTGAAGTCTATTTTGTCTGATATGAGTATTGCTACCCTAGCCCTTTTTTTTTTTCATTTCCATTTGCATGGAAATTTTTTTTCCATCCCTTCACTCTCATCCTGTGTCAGTCTTTTGTTCTGAGGTGGGTTTCTTGTAGACAGCATATATTTGAGTCACATTTTCTTATCCATTCAGCCACCCTATGTCTTTTTATTGGAGCATTTTAATCCATTTACATTTAAGGTTATTATTGATACTTATGTATTGCTATTTTAATTCTTTATGTCTGTGTTTCTCTTTCTCTCTATTTCTACTTCTAATTACAGCAGCTCCTTTGACATTTCCTGCAATGCTTATTTGGTGGTGATAAACTCCTTTAGCCTTTTTTTGTCTGGGGAGCTCTTTATTTCACCATCTATCTTCAATGATAGTCTTGCTGGAGAGAGTAGTCTTGGTTTCAGATCCTTGTTTTGCATTACCTTGAAGACCTCATGCCATTCCCTTCTGGCCTGTAGAGTTGCTGATGAGAAGTCAGCTGACTGTATGGGAGCTCCATTATAGGTAACAGCTTGCTTTTCTCTAGCTGCCTTTACAATTCTCTCTTTGTCTTGAATTTTTGGCATTTTAAGTATGATGTGTCTGGGTGTGGACCTCTTTAGATTCTTCTTCCTTGGGGACTCTCTGTGCCTCCTGAACTTGTGTGCCTTTTTCCTTCATCAGGTTAGGGAAGTTTTCTGCCATTGTTTCTTCAAACAGGTTCTCTAACCCTTGCTTACTTTCGACCTCCTCTGGCACTCCTATAATGCGAATATTGTTACGTTTCATGTTGTGCCGCAGCTCCCTTAAACTGTCCTGGTTTTTAATTGTTTTTTCTTTTTGGATCTCTGATTGAGTGATTTTTTTCTACCCTGTCTTCTAATTTGCTGATCCAGTCCTCAGCTTCCTCTAATCTGCTGTTTATTCTTTCCAATGCATTCTTTATTTCTGCTATTTCATTCTTAATTTCCTTCATAGTTTCCATATCTTTTTTCATGCTGTTGAGTATCCTTACAATCAGCATTCCAAACTCTATATCTGATAGATTACTAATCTCCATTTCATTTAGTTCTTTTTCTGGAGACTTCTCTTGTTCTTTCATTTGGGACTTGTTTTGTTGTCTCCCCATTTTGGCTGCCTGTTTGGGTTTGTTTCTATGTATTAGGTAGATCTACTAGGACTCTGAGTCTTTTTGGAGGGTCTCTGGTGCAAACCAATGTTAGACGCAGTTTGTGACTGGCCTTGAGCACTCTGGAGCTGTCATCAACCCTCCACTTGAGGTTTCCTCTGCTGGGGCTGGGTGCAGTTGGATAGGACCAAGATGCACAGCAAAGTCTGCTTTTCCAAGGCCGGGGTCCAGAAGCAGATCATGCAAAGACTCAAAGCACTCTGAGGTCTGCCTCTGCCTCCAGGCTGATTAATCTGATTCTCTTAATAAGTCTCAGGCTGTAGGAACACCATAGAGTGGAGCAGCTGGTTGTTATCAGTCTCTTAGCTGGCTTCAGGCTGTAGAAACTCCTCTGGGTAGGGCAAGAGGCTTTCCAACAGGGTGGGGCTATCGCTTCCTCTCCCAGGCATAAGTAGCAAATTGTCTGCATGAGAAAGATGTCCTCTGCAGTATGGGGGAATGACTCGGCACAGAAATCCAGAGGGGCGTTGCCTGACCTCACTCTCCACACAGACTCTCCCACAACCCCAGACTCTCCCCGCACAGCTCCAGTCCACTCTGCCCTCCCTCTGCTGGAGCCCAAGGTGAGTGGCTGCACAGGAAACTTTGTGCGTTGGCCCTTTAAGAGGGTGCCTGCATTTCCAGCCGCTTTTCCCTGCCAGACAGAAACCCTGCTGCTTTTCACAGCCAGATGTTATGTGGGCACCTTTCTCAATTTTCGTGCTCTTAGCTGGGAAGCGCAGCCTGGGGTGTAGGCCCCAGAGCCCTCAGTGGGAACCCCCACAGCTGAGATCTCCCTCGACCCTCAGCTGCTGCCTGTGGGAGCCCAGCCAGCCCCCTCGCGTCCGCGCTTCCTACCCGTCTCTGTGTGGTCTCCACTTTTCCTCCTTGGTTACGAGGGTCCTCTAGCTCGTCTTCAGTTGCAGTTGGTTATTCAGGATGGTTTTTCTATATTTTAGTTGTAATTCCAGTTTGGTCCCGGGAGAGAGTCAGTGTAGCTTCCACTCAGCCTGCTGCCATCTTTAATCTCCCTGTTCTTTTGTATTGTAATTGTGTTTTCTACGTAGATCTCATTTTCCGTCAGTGAAATCAGTAGAAGGCTTGATTTCAGATGTGTTTGAATTGGCTATTAACATGTAATTGTCCTACTGTTTCTCGGTTGCCCTGTCCTTTATAATATTGAAGTGTTGTTTTTGAGATGGTTGCTTTTATTTGATTTCTTTTTAAAATAAGAGTAGTGGTTGATATTTTTAACAGTAGAAGAAGTTAAAGGGATATTTGTGTTTCTAGGTTTGCCTATCTGCCCTAATATTTGTGTGGTGTAAGGGAGATTATCTACAGAAACTACGCAGGGTTGTTTTTTTTATATATAATTTATTTTTTTAAGTTTATCATTATTGTTGAGAATATTACAGATGTCCCCTTTTTTATCCCCATTGGTCCCATGTCTGTGTCCATGGGTTATGCTTACAAGCATATAAGTCCTTTGATCTCTCGCCATCCACTCCCCCCTCCTCGCCTTCCCTCTGAGATCCCTCAGTCTGTTCCAAGCTTCTATGTCTCTGGATCCACTTTGTTTATCAGTTTATTTTGTTTACTATATTCCACATATAAGTGTGATCATGTGGTATTTGTCTTTCTCTGACTGGCTTATTTCAGGTGGCATAATACTTTCTAATTCCCTCCATGTTGTTCCAAAGGATACAAGATCCTTCCTCTTTACAGCTGCATAGTATTCCATGGTGTGGATGTGCCCCAGCTTGGGCTGTTTCCAGATCTTAGCTATTGTAAATTGCGCTGCTGTGAACACAGGGGTGCGTAAGTTCTTTGTGATTGGTGTTTTGGGTTCCTTAGGATATATTCCTAGCAGTGGGATCACTGGGTCAAATGGCAGGTCAATTTTTAATCTTTTGAGGAAACTCCATACTGCTTTCCATAGTGGCTGCACCAGTCTGCATTCCCACCAGCAGTGTACCAGGGTGCCCCTTTCTCTACACCCTCGCCAGCAAATGTAGTTCGTTGATTTGTTGATGGAGCCATTCTGACAGGTGTGAAGTGATACCTCATTGTGGTTTTAATTTGTATCTCTCTGATGATTATCGATGTTGAGCATTTTCTCATATGTCTCTTAGCCATTTGTATGTCCTCTTTGGAGAAGTATCTATTTAGGTCCTTTCCCCATTTTTTAATTGGATTGTTTGTCTTCCTTTTGTTAAGTTGTATAAGTTCCTTATAGATTTTAGATATTAACCCTTTATCCTATGTGTGGTTGGCAAATATGTTCTCCCATAAACTGGGCTCCTTTTTTGTTTTGTTGATGGTTTCTTTTGCTGTGCAGAAGCAAAAGAAGATTTATTTTGGTATGCAGGTTTTTAATACTGTCAGATTGAAAATTATCCTATGTGGAGGTGTAAAAATTCTAGTAGGATTGTCACTGTTTTAGTTAGTAATTGTTTTATGGCTGCCAAAAATGGATTGAGTAGTTACATATGAACTTTGTCTCACAGTTAGATATAAAGGGAAAACAGAAGCTAGTAGAACTTTTTCTCAGTATCATATTATACTTTCCCTTCTTCCTGTGTTTGGATAAACTGTTTTTAGTGAGACTTTAGAGTAACTAAAACTACATTTGTCTGATAAAACCAATTTAGGGGAAAAATCCGTTTGGTAAAAAGTATGTTCTAGAATATTGAAGATATGTACCTCCTGCGGGTAGTTCTTTGTTACACCTTCTTCCTTTTTTTTTTTGGAATTTTACTCCTACATGGATGTGCTTATTGAGAGTACTCAAGTTTGTCTCACACTTTTATTTGTGCTTTGATTACCTCTGCAAAAATGAACCTACTGATTTCTTTCTTAGTGAGTGCCCTGCGTTAAAACTTCCTACTAAAGACTTAATCAGCTTTAACTGCACATCATACAACAGGCAGGTCCCTTTTGGACTTAATCTATTATAAGTCCCTTACTTTGTTAGTAGAATCAAGGATGGATTTAGTGAGGACCGCAGGGTCTTGACTCATTTTTTATCAAAGCTGAAACAGAAGTCTCTCTCTAGGCTCCAGTCCAGTGTTCTTTTCAGTGCTCCTCAAACAAAATTTTCTTTTTGAAAGATAACCTAGTGGCTGTAAAGGAACCATGATACAGAAGCGTCATTTCTAACTGTATTAGTTGCCAGGTAATGTTCTTCCATTCTTCAGCTTTCATCTTTTTAAAAAAAAATGTTTTGTATTGATTTCAGAGAGAGGAAGGGAGAGAGAGAGAGAAAATTGTCAATGATGACAAGAGTCATTGATCAGCTGCCTCCTGCACACCCCCTGCTGGTGATCAAGCCCTCACAACCTAGGCATGTGCCCTCAACCCAGGCATGTGCCCTGACTGGGAATCAAGCCAAGATCTCCTGGATCATAGGTCGATGCTCAGCTGCTGAGCCATGCCGACTGGGCTTCAGCTTTCATCTTAATGCCAACATTGTGTGAGCTATAACAGTTTAATCACTGAGATCCTCTGGCAACTAGTGTTATAAAAATTGGATCATAGCATTATTTATTGTTTTCATTTTAGGTGTGTTTTTTTTTTTTTTTTTTTTTAAAAACAGTTTATTTAAAAAGTCACAGAGGTAGAAAAGGTGAGCCAGCTGGGCTGTGTGGGCTCAGGAAATAAGTTACAGATGCAAAAAAAGGGGCCCTTGGCCCTGGCCTATGTGGCTCAGTTGGTTGAAGGTCATTCTGTGTACCAAAAGTTTGCTGGTTCAATTCCTGGTCAGGGCACATCTCCAGGTTCTGGGCTCGATCCCCAAAAGGAGGCTTGCAGGAGGTGGCCGATTGATGTTTCTCACATCCATATTCTCTCCCTTTCCTTTATTCTCTCTCTTCAAAATCAAATAAAGTGTGTGTGTGTGTGTGTGTGTGTGTGTGTGTGTGTGTGTGTGTGTGTGTTTTTTAAAAAAAGGCCCTTGGAGCTTAGAGAGAAAGGCAAAGGTAATGCCTGGAGGAAAGACCGGAGAAGGCACAGGCGCAGATGTGCTTCAGAGGGGGACACACCCATTTTAGCTTTTGAAATGAATGAACCATATTTTCTCGTTTTAACTGCTTTTAGTAAGAACAAATTATAAAGATCGACTGTAACTTTCTTCCCCAATTATTTAATTTTACATTATAGACAATGATTTTATTTGCTTTAAAATGCTCTGACTGAGGTTTATTAGGCAAAGTGGACTCCATAGAATGCATAATTTTTTCTGTCACTTTAGTGTTTTCCGAACTAAACTATCATTTTATGTGGAAGGGTAGTGCTATTTTCTCCACTGCAAGGCAGAGGACTCGGTTACTAGATGGGAAGGGGAAATTATCTTCTTTTGAGAAAAAGCAAGCTACAGATTTGTTTTGCCCTTGCCAACAATGGCATTTTGGAAGAGTGTATCTATCTATTCCTTTCTAGTGTAACAATGCTGATTAGGTCAGCAGCACTGACTAGATTATTCTTAGCGCATCTGTTACATTTAATATTGTATATTATAAATTTTCAAACATAATTCAGGAAAATATTTTGTCTTATTCATTTGATAGAGGGTCAGAGTGTTTGTTCGTTGAAATTGACATTTGAATCAGAATTGTCTTAGGATTTACATTATTTCCTAGGTAGTTTGCTGTATATTTTAGGTATTTTAACAGCTCTTCAAAAACCAACATGGTCAAGGGGTGTTGTATGTCTGCATACAGGCGTGCACATGGACATACACTCTCATGGATTCATGTCTGTGTGTTTATAATTGATTTTAAGACATTTATTTGAATACTACATGTTGTCAGATAAGCACACAGAGGTTTAACATTTACTGGTATAAAGTAATCTCTTAATGTCTGAAGCCAGTTTGGAAGATCTGACTAGTAAAATAAGTACATTATATTTTTTTGTACACTAATGGTTTGATACATAGACACACATATTTAAATATATATTTGTTTGTAATTAACATCTACTTTTTGAAGTAAGATAGTAAGCCATTTGATGGCATCACACATCAGACTAAAGTTTTACCATTATAGTACATATATAGTCATGAATTTAGGGATATTGATAAATATCAACATTTCTCCTACTGAATATTTCTGGAGTCCCTTCTACGTGTTAGACATTACTTGGTGTTGATAATGTAACAGTGAATAAATCAGGCTTATTCTCTGCCCATATACTCCTTCCTTTTCAGTCAGGAAAACATATATTAATTTTTTAAAATTGCAAATATGTTAAGTGTAAAAAAGGAAAGATACTAAGTGTTATGATAGTGTACCATAGGGGTTGTGTTATTATCTATTGGTATGTAATAAACTATCCCACAAGCTAGTGGCTAAATAGCAAACATTATTATCTCATACTTTCTGTGCGTCAAGAATTTGAGAGAGCAGTAACTGAGTGTTTCTGATTCAAGATCGTCCGTGAAGTTGCAGTGACGGCATCAGCAGGCTATAGTTATCTGCAGACTTGATTAGATTGGAGAATCCATTTTCAAAATGTCTCACTCACACAGCTGTTGGCAGGAGGTCTCAGTTCCTCACTGGCTGTTGGCAGGAGGCCTTAGTTCCTCACCATATAAGGCCTCAATAGGCTACTTAAATGTCCTCATAACGTAGCAGCTAACTGCCTCCAGAATAAGCAGTGAGAAATAGAGAATGTGGAGGGGGAACATGGCTTCTCCCTCTGGTCTAGGCTTCCTTAAAACGTGATAGCTGGGCCCTGGCTGGTGTGGTTCAGTGGTTAGAGCGTTGGTCCACTTAACGAAGGGTCGCAGGTTTGATTTCCGGTCATGGGCACGTACCTGGATTACACATTCAATCCCCAGCCCTGGCTGGGGTGCATGCAGGAGGCAACCAATCGATGTGTCTCTCTCATGATGTTTCTCTCTCCCCCTCCCTCCGTTCCACTCTTTCTAAAAATAAATGAAAAAAAAATGTCCTCGGCTGGGGATTAACAAAAAACCCCCAAAAGCATGAGAGCTGGGTTTTAAGGGCAAACATTCTCAGAGAGAGAAAGGACTAGAAGGGGCTAGATGGAAGCTGCATTGCCTTTTCTGACCTACCATGGAAGTCATACAGCATCACTTCTGTTACATTCTGTCCATGAAGGTTATCTCAGGGTCCCACCCAAATTCAAGAGAGGAGAAAGAGACCATGCCTCTTAATGGGGAATGGCAAGTTCTGGGAAAGCATTTGGAACACAAGTATTGATGTCATTTTTGTAAAATATCTGTTGCAGAAGGGAGAACAAGAAGGGATGCTGGCAGATTAGTTAGCATGCTTGTAGTAGTCCAGGAAGGAGATGATGTGCCGGGGGGGATGGAAAGAAGCAGATATGTGTAAGAGATATGCCACAAGATGGACAGAGTCTAGTGACTGAAAAAATGTGGATGTGAAGGAGATGGGATGTTAGGGATGACCCCCTGTTTATGACATGAGCAATCAAGTGGATGTGCCATATTCTGGGATAGGAAATCCTGGAGAGAGACCAAAGTGCGGATGGAAGTTTTGTTTTTATTTTTGTTTTCACTGGTTGTGGTTGTGGTGGGGTGAGGGTGAGTTAGGGGAAAGACTCGCTGAGTTCACTTAAATTGAGTTCGAGTTACATGAAGGACATGCATTGTAAATGGAATGTTGTTAGTCTAGCTCACAGAAGCCACCTGGGCTGGAAATAATTATTTGAGAGTGTTAGATGTATAGATGGCAATAGGTAGGTATGGTTAAAGTTCCTGTAGTTGAATGCAGACTGAGAATGTAAAAAGAGAAATAAAAGCTCTAAAGAATGTCATCTTTTAATGATTGACTCGAGGATGCCATGTCAGCAAATAAGACTGAGAAGTACTAGCCTGAGAGGTAGGAAGAAATCAAGAAGGATGTATGTCAAGGAAACCTAAGGAAGATGGTGTTTTGTGGGTGTAACAAAGTCATGCCAGTTGAGGATTAAATAATGGTTAGTGGAGTTGGTCTCTTGGAGGTGACTTTAACAAAATTGTTTTTGAAGAGGAGTGGAGGTGAAAACAAGTTGGAGTGCTGTGAAAAGTGAGTGGGGAGGGAAGGAATGGAGATGCCCCATGAAGCAGCTTAGTTTGGTCAAGTTGGGCAGGAGAAGGGACTAGGAAAATGAAGTAAAGAGATTTTTTTTTTTTTAAATTTTAAATTTATCTTTACTGATTTCAGAGAGAGAGAAACATCAATGATGGGAGAGTCGTTATTGATCGGCTGCCTCCTGCACACCCTGGACTGGGGATCGAGCCCGCAACCTGGGCATGTGCCCTGACCGGGAATCAAATCGCGATCTCCTGGATCCTAGGTTGATGCTCAGCTGCTGAGCCACGCCTGGTGGGCAAGAGATTTTTTTTAATTAAAAATTTCCCCCCTTTTTAAAATGGAAGGGGCTTGACACCTCTAAATGTTTACTTAAGGATCAAGAGAGAAAGAAAGGACAGAACTCTCTCTGTACTGTCAATTTTGTGTGAAAGCCAGAGCATTCGGAAGGATATTTGAAAATTAAAAGAAGGTGTTTATGGCCCAGTATATTAACCCACTCCTGCATAGGCCATTTTAAAAATGCAGAGTTTTACTTAGCTTTACTTTCTCATGTAGCTTATATGTGTTCTTCCCAAATCAGATTGGTCACTTGCAGTTTTTTGGTTTTAATAAACTAGAACATTTGTCAAGAACTGCAGTATTTATTGAGACAAAGCAGGGATAGATAGTACTTGATGGATTTTTACAATAAAGGTGAACAAAAGTAAAGGATTTTCCTTTTTAAAAAACCAAGTGGTGAAGTAAATGATAAGGTATAATCTCGAGGAAACAAACTAATGGCAGTGTTAAAAGACAATGTCAGCATTCTTGGGAAAATGAACAATTTTCCATTAAATGATAAAGGCAAGACTATTTTTACTTTGAACTTATCATTTCGACAGATAAGAATAGGTTAAAAACAAGCTAACAGGCAAAGAAGTCCCCAAGAAATAATAGACATTTAAAAAATTGACATGCCCTGGCCGGTTTGGCTCAGAGGTTAGAGCGTCAGCCCATGGACTGAAGGGTCCCGGGTTCGATTCCAGCCAAGGGCACGTACCTCGGTTGCAGGCTCAATTCCTGGCCCCGCATGTGGGAGGCAGCCAATTGATGTGTCTCTGTCACATTGATGTTTCTCTCTCCCTCCCTCACTTCTGCTCTCTCTGAAAAGCAATGTAAAAAATGTCCTTGGGTGAAGATTAAAAGAAAAAAGAAAAGATGCAACAAATTTCATCAAAACTGAATGGTAACAAAAAATTGGGGAGTGCTTAAGAGAATGTAAAGATGTCCAGAATAAGTGGAATAAGTAAAGGATCACTTGGTCTTTGTCCCATATACTGGAGATGAGACTCAAAAAGATTAAGTTATTAGCTCAGTAGTTCATAGCTGACTCTACTGGAAGAGCCCAAACTATAAGTCAGGTCCTCGTCTCTGTTGAGAATGTTATGTGGTACCATGGAGCATGTTAGAGCTATAAAAATGAGACTGGAGTAATTACCAGTGAAGATTTTTTAAAAAGCCTTTGGAATAAATGGTAGTGAGCAATGTAGTGAGTTTGGTGTTAGGGGAATTGAATTTTAATCCTAAATCTGCTGCCAATTTAGCTGTGCAAACCTGAACATGACATACCTTTACCATCTTTATACCTTTTTGTCTTTATCAATACAATAATGGAGTTGGAGCCAGAGCTAAAAAAAAAACCGTACACCAACCCTCACATTTATTGAGCACCAACTATGTTACAGACATAGTGTCATTTTTTTAATACTTTCTCTTTTAGTCCTTATAGCACTCTTTGAGCCCCAGGTAGCTTGGCAAGATTACCTGGCTAGTAAGTGAGGAAGGTAGAGTTCCAACTCAAGTCTGTCGACTTCAAAAGTGGTGCTTTTTACATAGCATCCGTAGACCAAAACTTAATTCTTTTTGTACTATTTTAACAGCCATTACCCTATCAATGTGTCAATACTACTGTAATTTACTAGATATTTTCCTTTAAATCTATATTCATATTTTACCTAAATATGAGAAGGAAACTGCTTGATAAATAAAAACAAAACTAAACAAACTGGTGCGAAAGACTGAAAATAACAAGGAACTCTACCTTTCTCTCTGAAAAAAGAAAAAGAATATATGAAAGGTAGGAAGAACCAAGGGCCCAGAGAGAAAGAAATCTCTGGGTTAGAAGCTAGAGCCTGAACAGTTCAGAGAAGAGGGTTTGGGACTAGCAGTTTGAATCCTATCTGAGAACTGTATCACAGACAAGAACATGGGGAATGGAGTAAGGAGTTCCTGGATCTGATTTAATGGAGAGAGCTGGGGGTGGGATACATAGTTGGGCCAGGAATAGAACCTGGGTTATAGGAGGGTCTGGAACTGAGGGTGGAACTCTCCCCTAGAGAGGGGAGGAGGGTAGAACCTAAAGAAAGGACATAGGGTTTGGGAAATCTTGAAGAAGCATAGGACTGGAGTTCAGATTAAAGCAGGACAGTGGCCAGGGCACTCCAGACATGGAAGGAGTGTGCAGGTAAAGGCTGAGACCCAAGAGGGGCCACTGACACAGGTAAGGGTAGGGCCGGTAAGAGGGGCTCAGAAATGAAAGCTTAGAGGTGGGTGCACCTGAGGTTGCAATTCTGGAGACTGACTTGGGGGCATAGGAGGAAGAACCAAGTATAATTCACTCCTGTTTAAGCCAACAGTTTTTCTCCTCAGATTGGACTGTTAGTGCAACAATTCTGGGCAATTTTCTCCAAGGGAAGACAGTTTTTGCTTACAGTCTAAAATCATCTCTTGCACACCGCCCCTTTCAGTAAATGTGACTGCTTCTAGATTTGATTTATCTGTCCCTTCTAGACCTGGGTTCTCCCTTGATCTGTTTTGTGTAGAAGTACTTACTCTTTAGTGTCATATGTTGCTTATTTAAAAACAATGTTAAATAAAAGGTGTTGAATCTTTCTACTTATATATTGCTTAGAATACTCCTTTAGCTTGGTTTGTCTTTCAGTTGCCAAATAAAAAGGGGACTTTGATACCCGGGAGATAGAGCAGTTGACCTGAGGGGTGCAGCCTGCTGCTGCAGGTTTTCTTGGTTACAGAATCCCATCCCTCATGGTGTCAACCATGTCTTTCAAATCCTCTGAGCTTGGTTGACTTTTTTTTCCATTTTCTTTCAATAGCATCTTCTTGTTTTTCTCTTTCTACTTAGAAAATCAACCTAGTTAATTGTGTTTTAATTTTTACCAAGTGGCACATAATGAGATTGCTGTGGTTACTGTGCTTTGTCTTCATTCATGCCTGTTGGACTTGGATTGCTTTACTCTTGGTACTTTATTGGCTATCTCTTCTAAAATGAATATTATTGAAAAAGATTATATTAGTACTTAATGCTAGTAAAATCTAAAGCACACTATTTATATTTAAAGATTCAAACCTTCTTGGAGGAATGTATTCTGGTGATGCACATACATGCATAAATACACAAATAGACACACGCACACACACACAAGCTCATGTATTTATACATCTGGTTAATATTTTCATCTATATGCATATATATAGTTATTTGACCTATAGGAACACATAGTCTGTGTGCTGTATATCTGTAGGTGGTATATGTACATATATATACACACCTATATAATATACATATATATACCTATAAACACATACACACCCATATATATGTATATGTGTGTATGTGTATATATATATATATACCTTTAAACATATATACACACACACTTTAGTGTAGATGATCCATTTATTATTAGTTTTTGTGCCAAAGGACCCAGGGAAGTGTAGATAGTTAAAACTGTGTGCTGTTCTTATTTGCTGACACCTCTGCATTTTGTTTCAATTTCTAATGTTTGTTTTTTCACTAGGCCATTTGATCAGGTTCTGAAGAGCTTGAAGTAATTTTAATTGCAGGAATTAGGACTTTTTCATATTCTGGTTTTCCATTCTCACATTCTTCATTTTTTATTTGAAACAATGGTAATATCTCAATGAATGGCCATAGTGCAGTAGTACAACATATAATTTTTTTTTTTCAGTATCTGGAGGATCTAGAAAAGTTCATGCCTCTTGTATAGGGGAGAATTATTTTCCTGATAAACAATAATCTGGGCTAGGAGCAGGAGAGATCTAGGTTCTCTGGTCTCAGACTTTCGTAAAACGAGGAAGTTGGAAACACTAAAACTCTAAAGTTCCCCTGCAGCTCTGAAATTTATGAGGATATGGGTCTGTGAAACTCTTTAGTTAAATCATTGGAGCATGATCAACCAGTACTCAAAATTTACATCACTCAGAAGCATATTAATTTTGCATTAATCTCCTTTTGGCCCCTACAGTATAAACTTTTAAATTTTCAAAATATAGGGTGCAGGGGCATTTTTAACTTACTTTAGGTTGTAACTTTGAAAAGCACAGCCTGGATTTTATTTTGCATTTTGAAAGAATAATAGCAACTACAGAACTGAAGAGTTGGGAGCTTCATTGGTAATTACATTAAATTTTATTTTCATTGGAGAGCACACTGTATCAGTGATATATATAGTTTTTAAGTTTGTTTTACTGTTAGGTTCTTTTTTTTTTTTAAGATTCATGAATTAGTTTCTTTGGATTGCATAACAAACTACCAGAAACTGTGTGGCTTTGAATATAAATTGATTGTCTCACTGTCCTGGAGGCTATAAGTTCTCAAAAGCAAGGTGTGGGCAGGACCATCTTCCTTCTGAAACCTGTAGGGGAGAATCTTTCCTTACCCTCTTCTAGCTTCTGGTGTTTGCAGGCAGTCTTTGGCATTTCTTGGTTTGTAGATGGCATCATTCCAGACTCTGCCTCCATTGTCACATGGCCATCTTCTCCCTGAGTTCTCTGTGGCTCTTCTTCTTACAAAGATAGAAGCCTTGTTGGATTAAGTGTGACTCATCTTGCCCTAGCCAGTTTGGTTCAGAGGTTAGAGGGTCAGCCCACAGACTGAAGGGTCTCGGGTTCGATTCCCAGTCAAGGGCATGTTGAATAGTTATTTGATAGGATATTTAACCTTTTCAATGAGATTGTCTTGAAAATAACATTAATTTTGCTAACTGTCCATTTCAGGAAGATTTATCAAGATGATTGGAAAAATAAGTTCAGTCAGTTCTCATTTGCAGTGTTTATGTTCTGTAATGCTGCCATAGACACTGAATTAGGGATTACTGAAGCATTGCTCCTGACGGAAATGCAGGGTTAGGTTTCTGTGAGCCTCTGGTTATATTTTCCTCAACAGATCAGTACATAACCTGGTTTATATTTGTTTAAAAGACACCTTTAATATACATTGTTAATTCATTAACATTGAACCTATGGCATTATAGCTCATGCCTCAACAAAGCGTATGTTATCTAACATTTGTCTCATAAAGCACATCAGAGCCTTCTTGCACTTAGGGACACTAAAAGCACTTCAGCACTGTGCCTAGGGGCCATTTGAAACAGTAAATCACCAATAAAAAGCAAAAAACTTGTTACTAAATAGACCTTGAGTACTCGTTTACAGTATGAGAGCTGAAACCAGAAGGCAGAGTTGCCTTGTTCTATGTCAGCTGGGACTCAAATTTTTTGCCACTTAGCACATGCCTCTAATGACTGCAAAAAGAAAGGGTTGTTGCTAGTATTGATTTGAAGTTTACAGATATATTTTGGGGAGTAGGTGAATTCACAAATACAAAATCCATGAATAAATGAGAATCACCTATATACTGAACAGTGAAAGAATGAGTTATATTAAGTTGTTAAAGTTGGATTCATATACTTTTTATCTTAATGTTTACAGTAAATAGTATATCCTCTATCTTTGTCTTCTGAGTTCTCAAATATAACCACAAAATCTCCATTATCAATATTTAAAACAAACAATGTAAATTAATTTATTGCCTTGCTCTTTTATTTGGTGATGAGGAATCATGAGTTACTGTGTGGCATCCATCAGAAAGAAGACAGAGGACCTTGGCCAGTGTGGTCAGTGTGTGGTACCCCTTTCCTAACTGACTCAGCAATAATTATCCTCTTTAAGTAACTCCACTGACAAATTCTGGGTATTTCTGGGCATAAAAATCAGGAATATCCAAACTATCTTGGTATCATCATTTACCGGATGTGTGACTTTAGGTCAGTTAAGTTCTTTGTGCCTCTGTTTCTTTTGTACAATGAGAATAATAGTATCTACTTTATGATTTGAGTGTGAGAATTAAATAAACTGTACCTACAACAAACTTAAAAATAATGCCCACCACTTAAGTTAGTACTGTTGTTATCATCATCCTTAATTTAAGTAAACCCTTTTTATTCCTCCCTACCCCTTTCTATCATGGGTGATAGAAAAATTGAAAAACATGTGCTTATGATATTTCTTATATTTGTAACTTCTCTGTGTACTCATGGTTATCATAGATCTGACTAGTCACTCGCTGTCCCCCCGGCCTCCTAACATTCTAAGGAAGGAGATAAACAAGTGAATGATGGATTATGTTTAGACTTGATTAAGAAAAAGTGAGACTCCATCCTACCATCCTGTCATTTACTCACTACGTACAAAATAATTCAGAGATGTTTTCAAAAAGGAAGGAACATGTAATAAAGTATTTTGGAAACTGAATTTTAATCATCATTCAGTGAGCAAGCAATAACCAGATTAGGTCAAGTTCCAATAAACTAGAATTGTAGAACTATAAATTATACTTTGAATTTTTTCCCAGTTTCTTTTCAAACTTTACATTATATATAATGATATTGTAAAGACATAATTGTGATGTGTTGCTATACAAATATGGGCCAGTGTTACAATAATCTGTTTTCTCTCAACATTTTATTATGAAAATGTTTAAACATACAGCAAAGGTAAAAACTTTATAGTGACTCCCTGTATGCACACCAACTAGATTCTATTATTGAATAATTAATTTTTATAAAGGCAGTTTGATGTAGCAGTTTCATAAATGAAAAACTACATACTAGAACACAAATATGTGATCTCTAGAATCTACTAAAAATAAAGGGTGCCTTTTTTTTTCTACTTAGGAGATTTGCTTGAATTGTAGGAATTAAAATGTAATTTCAGAAGTAGGTTTTTCTGATGTATATCATCATACTGTTTTTTCATTCAAATCATTAATAAAAATACAATAGCAACAGCAGTGTGCTCACTTCGGCAGCACATATACTAAAACTGGAACTATACAGAGAAGATTAGCATGGCCCCTGTGCAAGGATGACACAGAAATTCGTGAAGCGTTCCATATTTTAAAAAAAAAAGAAAAACAAAACTCATGATCCCATTGATAAGACAGCCAATTAAAAAAGTATTAAAGATTTTTAGAATCCAGCATAACCATCTCCTGTGGCTTTAGTCACGTGTCAGTGGGTTCTGGGCCTAAAGTTGGAAGTATTCTCAGTTAAAAATACCAAATAGTTTTTAGCGACAACAGTGTTTTTGAGGTACAGTTTAGGTTTTAGGGTGGATCTGGGCGTTTGCCCAGAAACCAGACCACTTTGTACAGTATACTTGAATTCCTAAACGTATTCACTAGCCTAGACACTCTTCCTAAATAGACCAGAAACCCTGCTATTAATAACATATAAGATCGTGAAGTAAGTTTGCTTTCTGTAAATGTTTTTATTACCAGTGTTTTATTTACAAATGTAATTTTCACAGTATCATATTAATTTTTTGTCATTGAAGTTGTTACCTGTTTTTTTCCCTGGTAGTTGATGTGAAATGTATTCAGCCTTGTTATAACCTTGATGTTTTCCTTTATTTTTTATTATGAAAACAGGTATAATTGCCTGGAATGTGTATTTAAGGGTATTCTTTTAGAATAGTAACCTAAGAAGTACCGATAGTCATAGTTGTTAAATATCATATGTCATTTTTCTGGATTTAAGTAACTGTAATACTGTGTTATTGAACTTGTCTCAGAAATTATGGAAATGCGGAGTCATTATATTAAATTAATTCTGGATTTGAATCATATTATTGGCTATTAATAATCTTCTACATTCACATCTACATATATTAGCAGTAAAGAATCATTTTGGTGACAATCTAAATGTTTGACTCTGGCCCTTTGTATATGAGATTTGTTCCACCATCACTTCCACTAGATTACATTACATTGGTTGGACTGCCTATATACATCTTTTGTGTCAATTGATATGGTTATGTTTAAACCTGTGATGATAGCAGTATTGATATTGTACATATATTGTCAGTAAACTTATATTAGTTTGATATTGATTGAAATTCTTGTCCAGCTTGAGTCTATTGATCATACAATATTTTGTATAGTTCCTGTGGTTATTGTAAATATAAGGCTGCTAACCAGTTGCCCAGTCAATTTATATTTTAAGTATTTTGATTTGGTTTTACTAATAAGCCAGAAATATCTCCATGAAGCTACTTGTTTGTTAGTAAAACGATTGTGAATGAGAATTGCGTAGACTATTTGAACTTTTAATTTTATCTATTTTTCCTAATTTACACTACATTTAGGAATGATCTTAGTATATTTATTAAAAATTTATTCAGAATTTTTAAAAATGTTATCTGCAACTTTTAACATTAAGGGTCATATATTTTATAAGAATGTGAATTTCAAATTCATAACAAGTGTGTGTATGTATATGGATATTTACATGTGTGCATATGTCTATAAATTAAATCTTAGAATAAAAGAAGAACTGTAACAGAAATGTAAGTAAGTTTTATAGTACAATATCTGGCTTTTTGCTTTTCTGGATAAGATATTAGTAACTGCATCATGGCCAGCCAAACCTCTTTGTTGAAATGAGGGGCATGGTTAACCATAATTAAAAATGCCAAATAAATTTGAAAGTAGAACTGTTTGGCCCATTAAGTGAAAAGATCTTACCAGGAATTCCTACATGGAAAGCCATTTAAGTCTGAGATTTAACTTTAAAAAAAAAAAATCTTTATTGTTGAAAGTATTATAGATGTCCCCCTTTATCCCCCATTGATCCCCTCCACCCCGCATCCACCCCACCCCCAGGCCTTCCCATAGCAATGTCTGTGTTCATAGGTTATGAATATAAGCATATAAGTTCTTTGATTAATCTCTCCCCACCCACTCCCCCACTCCCACCTTCCCTCTGAGATCCCTTAGTCTGTTCCATGCTTCTCTGTCTCTGGATTTATTTTGTTCATCAGTTTATTTTGTTCATTATATTCCACATGAGTGAGATCATGTGGTACGTATCTTTCTCTTACTGGCTTATTTTGCTTAGCATAATACTCTCCAGTTCCATCCATGCTATTTCAAAGGGTAAGAGATCCTTCTTTTTTACAGCTGCTGAGATTTAACTTTTAAAAAAATAAAATTCATTTATAGGTAGACATTTTAAAAATATTATATCGTTTGGTCATTATAGGCTATAGAAATGCTATACTTTTACTTCCCCTCACCCAGATGAGATTTTAAAAATTATTCTCTTGCTACTTAAAAAATATAGATTCTATCTATATTCCTAAACAATTTATCTTTTGGTTATTTTTGAGCATTATATACTTGGTATAATGTAATTAGACTTCTGCCTTTTTGTTTTTTTAAATTTTCAGTGAGATATAATTGATGTGTAACATTTTATTAGTTGGCAGGCGTATAAAAGTGATTCTATATATGTATATATTGTGAAATAATCACAATAAGTTTACCTAACATCCATAACCACATATAGTTAAAACATTTTTTCTTCTGATGAGAACTTTTAAGATTTACTCTTCTAGCATATTTCAAATATAAAATACAGTATTGTTAACTGTAGTCATTATGCTACATCCCAGGACTGACTTCTTTTATAACTGAAAATCTGTACATATTGACAAACTTTACCCATTTAGCCCATTCCCTTCCCCCCACCTTTGGCAGCCATCAGTCTGTTCTCAGTATCTAAGTTTTTTTCTTTGCTTGTTTGAAGATCCCACATGAAAGTGAGATCATAAGGTATTAGCTTTTCTCTATTTGACTTAATTAACTTTACTTAACCATAACGCCCTCAAGATTTATTCATGTTGCCACAGATGGCAAGATTTCTTTTTATGGCTGAATAATATTCGCGCGCGCGCGTGTGTGTGTGTGTAATATTCGTGTGTGTGTGTGTGTGTGTGTCTCTACACATTTTCTTTATCCATTCATCCCAGTGAACACTCAGTTTGCTTCAGTGCCTTGGCTATTGTAAATAATGCTGCAATGAATGTAGGGGTTCATGTATCGTTTTGAGTTAGTGTTTTTGTTTCCTTTGGATACATACCCAGAAGTGGAATTGCTAGATCAATATAGTAGTTCTATATTTATCTTTTTGAGAAACCTATATGCTGTTTTCCATGGTGGCTGTACCAATTTACATTCCCACAAATGGTGCCACAAGGGTTCTCTCTCTTCTCCACATCTTCACCAACACTTTTGTCTATTTGATGATAGCAGTTCTAATCAGTGTAAGGTGATTATCTCATTGCAGTTTTGATTTGCATTTCCCTCATGTTGAGTACCTTTTCATGTACCTTTTGGCCATGTGTATGTCTTTGGAAAAATGTCTATTCAGATCTTCTATTTTTTGAATCAGTTTTTTTTTCTTCTTTTGCTATTGAGTTATATGAGTTCTTTATGTACTTTGGATATTAACCTCCTCAGATACATGATTTGTTAATATTTTCTCCCATTCTATAGATTGCCTTTTCATTTTGCTAATTGTTTTTTTTTTTTTTGTGCCAGTGGTTTTTAGTTTGATGTAGTCCCACTTGTTCATTTTTGCTTTTTTGCCTTTACTTTTGGTGATTGATATCAAGGAGCTTACCCACCTATGTTTTCTTCTTAGAAGTTTTATTGTTTCAGGTCTTAACATTCAAGTCTTTAATCCATTTGGAGTTGATTTTTTTTTTGGTATGGTGTAAGGTAGTGGTTCAGTTTCATTCTCTGCATCTAGCTGCCCAGTTTTTCCAGTATTATTTATTGAATAGACTTTTTCTGCATAATTCTTGGCTCCTTGGTCATAAATTTTAATTGACCATATATGTGTGGGTTTATTTTCTGGGCTGTCTATTCTGTTCTATTCCTTTTATATCTGTTTTTATACTGTTTTGATTATTATAGCTTTGTGTTAAAGTGTGAAATCAGGGAGTGTGATATCTGGATTTGTTCTTCTCAGGATAGCTTTGGATTATTAGGGGGTCTGTTGGGGTTCCATACAGTTTTTAGGATTCCTTTTCTGTGAAAAATGTCACTGGAATTTTTAAAGGGATTTCATTGTATTTGTATATTGTTTGGGGTGGTAGTATGGACATTTAACAATATTAATTCTTGCAATCCGTGAGCATAGGATATCTTTCTATTTATTTGTATCTTCAGTTTTTTTCATCAGTGTCTAATGGTTTACAGTGTACAGATTTTTCACCTCCTTAGTTACATTTATTCCTAAATATTTTATTCTTCTGATTGTGATTATGAATGGAATTATTTTCTTAATTTATCTTTCTGATAGTTTGTTCGTATCATCTAAAAATCATTTTCTGCAATGGGAAAGCTGTATCAGGGAGGTATTCCATTAGCAAAACCTGAAAACCAAAAACTTATAATCACCCTTCTGAGGTTTTTATCTTCTGAAGAAGCAGAAGCTTCTATAGAAGTGCGACGTGAAACAGATTCTATGCCCAGCTTTTCCTTGGGAGATGTCTCTGACAAAATGAACTTTTATATGGAAGTAATATCTTATGAAAACTAAAGTGAACATTCTTTCAAAGGAAAAGAAAAATTGAACATGGGCGTATTCATCTGGTAGCAATTGTATAAAATAGCACATATTCAAGATTAAGTTTTAATTGGTGACATTTATTTCTCTGGAGAGTCAGCTTCTGCTATCTGATAAAGTGTGTATTATTTAATATATCGGAACTGCAAAAAATCATTTGGCTGACTTATTAAAATGGTCCCTATCAAAGGGAACCTTCATAGTGTAGATGTGGATAATGACGTTTCAAAAAATCTTAGAGTGCATCATTCAGTGTTTTTTAATATGTTCTTTGTATCTTGACACTCGCTCATTTGCATGGATTTCTATATTGTTAATGCTCTAAATATTTTTAACCTAGTATTTTTTTTCTTTATGAATAAGAAAAATTTACAGTCTGTGAAAAAATAAAAACAATTTTAATTGTATCACCATAACTTTACATGCAAAGAAAATGAGATGGAAAAAATACCATTTTTAAATGTGCTTTCTTATTCCCAACAGTGATTCAGAATTACAAAAATTTGTGGGCAAGTGTTTGATATAATTTTAGAATTATCAAACACTATCTAAAAAATCCTGGAGCTAGAATGTTGCAGTATTATCTTATGCCCCACTCAGATTTCAGCCTGTACAGTGAATTATATTTCATTTCTATTTTTCTTGAAGCCTCAGAAGAGGTACTGAGAAGGACAGTATGTGGCTTTCGGCAGGTGAAAAGGTTTGACTACTAGGAAAAGTGAGGATTTGAACTCAAACACAATGTCATTGTCATGGAAATTTTCTAAACTTAATATATTTAAAGGATATGTAATAACATCTTCAGGAAAGAATTGGTTTGTCACTTGCAATTTGTGAAAGGTAGAGAAAGGGAAAAGGCAGTACACTAGTATTTTAGATATTTCTAGGTAGGCATATTCAATATAGATAGCAAAATCCTCTTTGGAAAATCTACACAATATATATAATATACAAACCAATCACTATTTAAATCACTTCAGTATTTTAGGGTTAGCATTCATATTTTTAATTTGTGTATATTATAGCAGAAGAACTGTTTTGTTTCAGTAATTGTATTCATTCTCTTTAAGGATAATAACAGTTTCAAAAGTGAAAAGTGAAACATACAAGTAAAAAATGTCTTAGATAGCTGTCATCTTATGATTTGTATGATGCAAGGATATATATTGAGATGTATGTGTGGAGATAGGGAGATATAGCTACATAACAGTATACAGGGTGGGGCAAAAGTAGGTTTACAGTTGTTCATGTGGAAAATAATACAACAATTAATAATAATACAAGAATAAACTCCATGTTTCACATACAAATGTAAACCTACTTTTTCCCCACTCTGAATAAGGATGGAGACATAATAATATATATAAAATCTTTCTAAATAGTGTATTATATATATATAATACCCATTTTCCTGAGGTATTCTTTTGTTCAAGGCAGAATTTCTTACAACTACTAATTTTTTTACAAGCAAGAATTATTATTTTATTGATTTTTAAAAATGTGTTCCTAAATAGTATGAGTTAATTTTTAAATTATTATTTTTTTTAATATTGATTTCATAGAGAGGAAAGGAGAGGAAGAAAGAGAGAGAAAAACATCAGTGATGAGAGAGTCATTGATCGGCTGCCTCCTGCACGCCCCTGACTGGGGATTGAGCCCACAACCCGGGCATGTGCCGACCGGGAATCGAACCCCGATCGCCTGGATCCTACGTTGATGCTCAACCGCTGAGCCATGCCCGGCCGGGCTAAATTATTATTGTTAATATGTCTTACTCTATATGTTCTCAGGATTCTTGCAATGGGGCATGGGGGCAGGGGGAGGGTCACATAGTATTAGGCAATATAAACTTAATATTGAATTCTTTTGATCTCAGTAGTCAGCTATCTTAGGGTTCAGTATTTATTCTATGTGATACTGAATTGTATTGGTCTATATTAAAGTAAGCTTCCAGTACGGTAAGCAATATCAGTGCAGTACATTCTTCAAACAGCACAGACATAATCCTCATTTTCTTGAGTGGTATCTTTGAAATACCAAATTTTTAATTGAAGTGGGCAGGATATAGAGGGGTTGGATCATAGCTGGTACCATTTTGGACATTCTTATTTTTGAAACTGAAGAACAAAGTTGGGGGATTCTCACTACCTGATTCTAAGACATACAATTTAAAGCCTCAGTAATCAGGGTAGTGTGGTATTGGCATAAGGATACACATATAGATCAGTGAAACAGAATAGATAGTCCCAAAATAGATCCATACCATAAATGGTCAGTGGATTTTTTGGCAAATCTGCCAAGATAATTCAATAAGGAAATGATTTCAACAAATGGTGCTAGAATAATTGAAGATCCATATGCAAAAAAACAAGCCTCAATCTTTGCTGAACATCATATATAAAAATTAACTAAAAGCGGGTCGTAGAAATAAATGTGGAAGCTAAAGCAATAAAACTCCATGAATAAAACATATGAGAAAGTTTACATGACCTTGGATTATGCAAAGATTTTTTTTTTAAGGACACAAAAGGCTTGAAATAACAGAGAAAAAATAGGTAAATTGGACTTCATCAAAACAGACTACTGAGAAAAGCTACAGACACAGAAAATATTTGCAAAACCTTTATATGATAGAAGACCGCCAGTTTTCATTCCTCTTCCCTCTGAGTCTAGCCCAGTTTTTCACATATGTTCTGCATACAGATTAACCAAATGGAGATAAAATGCACCCTTGTCTGACACCTTTGCCTATAGGAAACCATTCTGTCATTCATATTCTGTCCTGACGGTGGCTTCCTGTCCACAATACAGGTTACACATCACGACAGCCCAGTGCTGAGGAGAGCCCATTTCTTTCAGAAAAACCCAGAGCTTATCATGATGCACACAGTCAAAGGCTTTACTATAGTCATAAAATTAGACTAACCTTCATCTGTTTTTTTGACTTTCCTAAAAATTGATACACTTAAACTGGCTTGGGAAAAACTCTTTTTCTCTTTACCTGGAAGATGGAGGGTTGGCTTATATTCAGCATGCATAGAGCTTTCTGTTACACCCAGTTAAGCAGAACTGTCTCTCGTTCTTCACATGTTGCACTGTATTGCACTGAACCATTTTCATATTTGTAAATTTAGTTAGGTGGCATCTTACCCCTTTTATCCTTACTACAGTCTATAGTGCCTGGCTTCTGATGTACATAAAATAAATTGGTGGATAGGTCAAAAAAAATTTTATGCAAAATCAATCTTTTGCCATGATGTCTTTTATTATGTTTAACATTTATTCAGCAAGCGTTTATTAAGTGTTATGTGGAAAGCATTATACTAGCTGCTTTGGGACATATAAAAATGCTGTAACATCTAAACAGGGTTAGAATAAAATATAATCTCTATGTAGTGTAAAGTGTAATATAAAAGAGGAGGGTGGGTAACCACTAGAGCTTTCAGTTGGATAGTAGGTTAAAAATACCAGAAAATCTGTTTAGTCTGATGACAAAGGAATTCTCTTTTCAGCAGCTATAATATTCAAAAGAATCATAGTTTAAATATCATTTAACAACATAGTTTCTGGGATTTTTATAAAATTATTCTCCTTACTGTCGTATTGTTAGGCTGATCAAAGGAGTTGGACTGTGCGGTAAATGAAATAATCTTTATCTTAGAAGAGCAGAGGACTTGAACTTCCATTAGTAGTCTCTTAGAGCTGCCTTCTGAGGCTTCGGCACATTTCCTTTCCTCTAAAGAAGTACAGTGGAGAGTTATGCCTCAAAGATTCACTGGTATGTTTTTCCTTCTTAAAGTAGAGTTTAGGACTCATATAGAGTATGAAGGCACTTGAGACAGAGCCCTTTACCTCTCCTTATAGGGGCATTGAACAGGAAATAGAAGCTTAGTATGAAATATCTTTTATATAGAAGATCATTATAACTCAGTACTAATTGTTACAATGGATACCAGGGTTTTGTGTGAGTGCTGTGAAACACAGTGATTCTTCATACTGTAAATTGTGATAAGGTTTTGTCAAATAGAATTATATTTGTGGCTGATGCTTTCACTTCGTGACTTGAATGATGACCAAGCCTTGGACATGAGGCAGTGTAGTCTGGAGGATCATTGGAGTGCGAGGCACAAGACCTCATCTCCACCGTCACACAGTGGAGGGTCATCTGGGCAGAGCTTAGTGCCGTTGGCTTAGTACTATAGTGGTGCCTATCGGTTAGCCATAGAGGGCAGTCATAAATGAGAGAATATCTGTGAAGCCTTCTGCTGCATTTGCCAAAACTAAGAGATAAATATTGGTAAATTACTATTAACTAAGCCCTAGGCTTTATTCAGATTTATCACTTTTTCACTAATATCCTTTTTTTCAAGCATATTTTACGTTTTCCAGATATTTGAAAAGTAACGTTTGCCTGTCTTAAGAAACAGTATATTCTGAACACCACCCATTCTCTTCTTAACTCAAGACCATTATTGTGAAAGACATTAACATTCTGTGCCTTCAGGGGTTGTTACCTATCTTATGTTTTCTGCCTTGACCTCATGGTGCTGTACTCTTTCTCTGGTTGGCCCTCCCTCAGTGTGACCTCACCAGAAAGCCAAATAGCAGTGTGTGCTAGATATGTTCAAAAAAGAGGGGGAAGCTACTTTTAGCATTAGGGAGGGCCTTCTATTTATTAATGAATTCAGATAAAGAATATTCAGAGAGGCAGGGAAGTAGGAAAAATCACAGGAGCAAACATCTGAGGAATTTTCCAAGGATTCTGAAGAATTTCGTTGGCTTTCCAATATAGTTTGCTACTTCCATTCTTGTGTTATAAGAAAGATTGCTGTAAAAAGCTTGCTGAATGAATGGATAGGGAATCTGGTGAGGAAAGAGGCTTAAAACTTAAGTTTTATGCCTGTAACATTGGAACAATAAATGAAAGTACCATTTTTTTAAATAACATTTATTTTCTGATTATAAGAGTATAATTACTCTAAAATATTTGATAAGACAGAAAAGCAAAAAAATACATAGTAAAAATCAACTATGATTTCATTGTAGACATAACCACTTTAAAATATGATACATATACATATTTTTTACATGCTTTGAAAACTATATACAGTTTTGTGACCTCTTTACCGTACTCTATCTCTCGGCATTTCCCCATCATTAAATGATCTTCAAAATCTTTATTTTTTGTGGCTACCTCATAGTTCATTGAAAACCATAAGTGATTCAACTTTCCATTTTGTTGGACTTTTAACTTATTTTGAGTCTCATTATTGTTACTTTGCTTTGAGCCTCTTTGTAAAAAAAGTATTTATTCACATCTCTATATATTCTCTTAGGGCAGCTTTTTGGAAGTGGGTTTACTTGATCAAATGGCTTTGATACACGTGGTTAAGGAGCCTTTAAAAGGCCTCTAAAAAGTCATACTCTTCTCTCCTCCCACTAGTAGTGTGTGCTCTTAAACTTTTTCAATCAAGTACTAATTTTTGGTGTTTGGAAGGGCTAGGGTTTATTTTGAAGATTATTTTGACTCTAGAGTTTGTGGTAACAGTTGACAATGGACAGACAAGTATAATGTTCAGTAAGTAGTACTTGATGATGCAGAGATACAGTTTTACAACTAAAGAGTTAGAAACTATATGTAATTTATATGAAATGATATGTTTAAGCAATATATATGTAATTAGAGAGAGAGAGAGAGAGTGTGTGTGTGTGTGTGTGTGTGTGTGGCATTATGTATAGGAAGACTGAACTTAAGGGCAAACCCAGGTAGTTAGAGATGAAAGTGGAGAAAAAAAAATCTTTTGAAGTGTTAGAGAGTATGAGTTTACATTAATGGGATGTTGTGTTTTCTGTAAGACCTTATCCTAAGGAGTATTCCGTTTCAACTTATTGTGTAGCACCTGCTTTTGTAATTTTAAGTTTTTGACCTTATTTCAATATTCCAATAATGCCAATAGAGCTCTTTAATGTCACATAGATTAATGCATTCTTGAATTTCTTAGTGAGCCTTTTGCTGTTTTATATTCTTAATTTTTTAATTTTTTTGATCCTCACCTGAGCACAGGAGAGAGGGAAGGAGGGAGGGAGCGGGGAAGAGAGGGAAGGAAGGAGAGAGAGAGAGAGACAGACAAACAGAAACATCATTGTGAGAAAGAAACATTGATTAGTTACCTTCTGTACATGCCCCAACTAGGGATCAAACCCACAACCCAGGTATGTGCCCTGACCAAAATCGAATCAGCAACCTTTTTTTGGTGTATGGGTCAATGCTCCAGCCACCTGGCCAGGGTCTTACTTAAACTTTAGGATTTTAAAACAAGGTTTTACTTGATTTTAGTAACTCTACTTTGGGTTTATGCTTTTAAGTCCGCTTCTGCTTTATAAGCAGAAAGAGGGAAGGAAATGGCAAGAAAGCATAGAGCAAAGAGTAGATGTAAGTAGAAAGGAGAAGAGGCCCATGAATTGAGCCCTGAGGACGGGCAATATTGAGAGGTTAGAGAGGTAAGGAATAGCAATAGTGATTGTGAAGGAGCGCCAGGAAAGTTAGGAGGAAAACCATTCAGTTATACTAGTAAGGAAGCAGAGAAAGTATATCAAGGAGGAAGAAGTGATCACCTGTGTTAAATGTTGCTGGACCAGGCAAATAAGATGAGGATCTGAGAAATGAACATTGGGTCTAGTGATGATGTCGTTGGAGACTTTGGATGAGAGCTGTTTCAATGGAGTGAGGGGGAGTAAAAGCCTGTTAAGACATTGGGATGGAAGTTGGAAGGGATAGAGGAGGAATAGAGGTTTGTTTTCAATAAAGTTGGAGGAAGTGGCATTGTGGGTGTGATCTACAGAGAGGAAAAAAATAAATGACATAGGACCCAGTGTAGAATGGCTGAGAGATTGAAAACTACTGAAAAGGTGTGTAAATGACACCTATTTTGAGATTGTCAGCATTTATCACCCATTTTCTACTCAGCTGCGAAGCTTTAGTGCCAGTTCTGCTGCCAGCCTATAAAATGCTTTGTTTGAGTTAGGGTGGAATCACTCTGGCATCTAACACCTTCCCTCTCCACCTTCCACTTCCCCAAAAAAGTCCTGACTAGCAGGTGGTACCTTTGTGATAGATAAAGAAAAAGAGGCCCTTATTCCAGGTAAAGCAGCTAACAGAAGAGCTATATTTTAGTCTTCACTTACCTTAAGCTAGATGTCTTTGGAACAGTAAAGGAAAATTTTAGGACTATAAGCTGTAGCCTTACTCAGTCTACTCCAAGACAAAGGGAGAGTCAAAATTAATATTCTGCTGTAATAAACATCTCTTTTATCCTGTGGTAAAATAGCATAATAAATGAGAAAAAAAAGCAAATTTAGAAACCAAGAGTTTGGTGTGGGAAGCCCCGCTCTTCTACCAATGCAAAGGGTATTTAAGATGGATCATTTAGTTTTTGTGCCTTGGTTTCTTCAGGCGTAAAGGGAGACGTTTGGCCTCCGTCAAGTCCTTTCAGTCTGAAATTCTCATTCATGAAAATATAGTGATCCAACACTTACCTTCTATCCAGCCAAGTGAAGTATAACATAGTTCTGCTAAGAAACAAAAAATAGCGCTGAGGAAATTTGGTTTCTTACACAAATAATTATTTGCGGAATATGGAGATTAAATTTGATGTAGCAGCACTGAAGTTATAAGAGGAAATAAAGCAAAACCAAAATACCAGTTCGTAGACTGTCCAAATTCTGCCAGAGTCATTTTGTAGCTGTGGGACATACAGAAAGTTATTTAACTCTCCAAACCTTAGTTTCCTCATCTAAAAATTGGAATATAATAATAGTACCTGCTTTATAGATTTGTAAGGAGAATTAAATGATTTACACACTGTGATGCTATGAACAATGCCTGGCTTGTAAGAAGGATGGACTAAACCTTAGCTAACATTATTATTCCTACTGCCTGACATGTAGAGTTTAGAAACATTTTAGTGAAGTAGCTATCCTATAAAAGTCTCTGACACTGTAATTTAATTTTATAATGATTATCTTGAGTCACTAAGGGAAAATTAACTGAGAAAAGGACATGCCATTGAATCAAGTTTAACTCCCCCCCCCCCCCAAAATTGGTACCCCGTTTTTTATGTGTTTAGGTACAGTGAAAATCTGCTTCAGGAATATACTGATTCTCAAATGATGACAGAACGAGCCATTACTGTAATTGGTTCCACTTGCTTATGAAGTAGTACTATTTTTAAACTTACGAAGTAGTACTTTTAAAAGTATATTTTTCGTAAATAGGCCAAAATAGTAAGATTTTACTTGTTATACATAGCTCAGCCTTAAAGAGAGATTTTTGAAGCGTCCTGTAAATATTTTGATTATACCATGAAGTTTTCTACACCCTTTTTGTATGAACTCTTTTTCAGAGCACATATTTGATTGTTGATAGCATTACTTACCTGATGTTTACAGTTCATCGTTTATGTTTTACAGAATTAATAAGATGTACTAGTTAAATCATCTTTAATTATACTGAATGTTGTATTGTAATTAATCATTGCTGGTTTGCACTTATTTTAAATGAAACAATACAGATAATTTCTAAACTTATGGCTACTTTATTTTTTAAAAAAATACATTTTTGTTGATTTCGGAGAGAGAAAGGGAGAGGGAGAGAGAGATAGAAACATCGATTATGAGAGAGTCATTGAAAGGCTGCCTGCTGCACAGCCCCCACTGGTGGTCAAGCTGGCAACCCTGGCATGTGCCCTGACCAGAAATCGAACCGTGATCTCCTAGGACCATAGGTCGATGCTCAAAGGCTGAGCCACGCCCAGCTGGGCTATGGCTACTTTAAAATTCGAAACACTTTACATAATACATTAGCTTAGAAAGTCAAGGTAATTTATGATGTAAAGGTTCGAGAAAAATGGAAGCCTGTAAAGAAAATTTGAAGAGAGTTTTGAGTAGTATATTGGATGGGCCTTACCAAAAAATAATCGCTAATTTAGACTTTATTTGAATAGTCTCTCTCGTTTGTATTTTATAAATGAAACGAGCTGAGCACAATGCAATGTACCTGGGATTTAGTAGCACCTAGCAGTAAGGTCTTGGTTTCTGAAACCTTCCCACTGAAAGGAACCAGGGCTCCTGAAGTGGCTGATTCCAAGTCTGGGAGCCTAGAACATCTTGTTACGCCAGAAAATAAGGAAGTGCTCAGTGAAACTGATGGCTGCCTATCACCAGGAGATGGGAACATTTTTCTTTCTTTTTTAAAAAAATATATCTTTATTGATTTCAGAGGGAGGAAGGGGAGGGAGGAAGAGAGAGAGAGAGGAACCTGCATGCTGCTGACTGGGGATTGAGCCCGTAACCTGGGCATGTGCCCTGACCGGGAATCAAACCTCAATTTCCTGGATCTTAGATCGATGCTCAACCACTGAGCCACCCTGGCCAAGCAGGAACATTTTGAAGAGGCTCCCACTGGCCAAATCTGGGATAATTTGGAAATTATCCCACATATCATTAGGAAAAAAATAGGAATCTGTTAAACCTCACAAGTAATATATGGGAGAACAAAGGGCTCAAGAGCCAGAGGAAAGCTGGATTTGGAAAGTCACAGTTTTATCACCATCATATAGTTCACTTCAGCCAAGACTCACAAGTGGATTTTTAAAAAATATTTTCATTGATTTTTAGAGAGAGACAATGGGAGAGGGAGAGAGAGAAACATCCATGTAATAGCGAAGCAGCAATTGGCTGCCTCCTACACTCCCTCCACCGGGGATCAAGCCTGCAACCCAGGCATGTGCCCAGACTGGGAATTCGAACTGACAGCCCTTCATAGAATGACGCCTAACTAACTGAGCCACTTTGGCCAGGGCTCACAAATGAGTCTTAAATCTAGGGGAGAAATGTTGATGAACAGCAGGGTATTTGCATGGTCTTAAAGTATCTGTCCAAAGGTTGCCTCTTGGTTGTAGGGAAAAGGTATTAAACAGTAGGAAAATTAGACATCATTTGATCTTGGTAATGAAAATTAACATCACCCAGTTAGGGACAGGTTGAATACCATGTGCCTCTGGATGTGATACTCTGAGAAGAACATATCACTTACGTACTATCCTGGCCATAAATGCACCACCTGCATCTAATCCTGAGGAAACATCAGACAAGTTCAAAATGATGAGCATTCTATTAAAAAAAATATTTTTCAAAAATGTTAATGTTACAGAAGTCAAAGAAAGGCTGAAAGGCTTTATTAAAGAAGACTAAAGGTGCAGGACATAGATTCGCCTAAGACTGGGTCCTACATCTGGAGAAAATTAGAAGTGTTTTTCCTTCTTTTTTTTAAAGGCATTATTGGGTCAATTGACAACATTATTTTGATCTTAGGTTAAAGTATTGTATTGATATTATATTTACTGAATTGTAGCTGTATTGTGATTGTATTATTGAAGGTTATTTTAGGAAATGCATGCTGAAGTATTTATGGGGAAAGGGCTGTGATGTGTTCAACTTACTCTCAAATGTCTCAGAAAAAAGCACTTTGCATATATGTGGGGGGGTGTATACATAAATATGTACATATACATAGAAAGAGAAGAGAAGGAGGAGTGATAAAGCAAATGAGGCAGAATGCTGACAGAAAAAGATCTGGGTAAAGTTATATGGATGTTTTTTGTTGTAATTTTTCTCTAAGTTTGAAATATTTCCAAGTAAGTTTATACAAATGCATGCACTCATTGGGACTCATCTCTTATTACTCTAGTTGCTAATTTACCTTTAATATTTAATTGGTTTAAGCTATTAACATTCATTGCTTACAGACCTACACATTGATTTTTAATTTCTTTTAAATAGTGCTGGGCCTAAAGGAGATAACATTTATGAATGGAGATCGACTATACTTGGTCCACCAGGTTCTGTATATGAAGGTGGTGTGTTTTTTCTGGATATCACATTTTCATCCGATTATCCATTTAAGCCACCAAAGGTAAGAACCTAGAAGTACATTCTTTAATATTTATCCTTCCCCTCCTAAATCAGTTTATTTTAGAGGTTAAATGTGTATTGATGTAACCATTTTAACTTCATTGTTTTTCATGGATTGGTACGGAAACTCTCAAGTACTAAGAACTTTAAAACTGTGAAAGTAATTGATTAATGCCTTTTACAAATAACTTCTTAATCAGCAGAGCGTTTGTTGATTATAAATAAAAGTATATCACTCTGCACATCAGAAAAGCAGACAGAGTTTTTATTTTTGATATGAAGGAAAATATCCTATGTACTTTAGACGCATACTGGGATTAAAAAGTAAGCCTGTTTGACAGCTTCTAGAAATAAGGGTTAAATAACTTGAATTTTGTGCTAAATACCTTATCTTTATAGGTGAGCAAAAACTAGAAAACTATGGCAAAGAAGAGGGAAGCTAAGACTATTTAGTAAACTTATTTTGTGCTCTTTGTAGGTAGCATGTAGTAATGGGAACGGAGGTGGCTGGGTGACCTAATGCCTCCTTGTTGTCTCTGAATATGAGTTAAATGATAAGAGAGAAGGGTTGAGTTGTGCCGTGTAATGACTGGCAGTTATTTTTCAAGTCTTAAATATAACCGTTACGTAAATTGATTTCTCCTCTCACTTCTCATTATAAAATGGTCAGGCCAGTGGGTAAAAACCACCAATATTAAGCCTGAGCATAATTATTCTTTAGTTACAGAGATTTCTGACATATTAGGGAAAAGTGTATTATCATGCCCTTAACTATGATGAAATGCTTTTCCTTTAACATAGTTCCTTCTGTTTCCAATACTGTGTCAAATATATGCAGCAATTTAATGCCTGCAAAAAAAGAAAGAAGAAAAAAAACCCAGACGGTATATTATCTAATCAGGTAACAACATTTCCACCTAGTGGTATTTACCTCAAATTGCAGATAACAAGGTTCCCTAGCACCTAGAGGTATTGGCTCTTGAATATAACTGTCAGGTTTTTTAGTACTTTATTCTTTGGTCCCATCACAGTTTAAGGTATTTAAATGATTGTCTTAATGCTTCCTGGTATATAGAGTACGTCTTGCTAGATCATTCAAATAAAGGGATAAAACCCTCATGTTAATAATAACACACATTGTATTCACTTTAAAAATGACATGTTAAATGGCAGTATATCACTAACTGCTCAATTTGCGTTCAGTGGTTTTCTGTATTATAGAAAATAAATAAAACTTTAGCAAAATAGCTCATGATGTATAAGTAGCGATATTTGTGTTTACTTGCCTCATTTTTTATATTGGAAAAGTGATTTTAGCACGATAGCAAAATTAGCAGAAAAAAATTTGCAAGGTCTGTATTTTACAAAGTAATCTTTTTATGGGAGGGAAAATTTGTTTAAAAAAAAAATTTCTTAGCATCTTTAATGAAAAGTAGAAATTGACTAAAATAAGGGTTTCAAACTATAGTTTTCTATATATGATTTATCATAATTGTTTTGGTTAATATGTGTTTTCTTAATTTAGCACAATATTTCTGCTGGTCTAATTTTAATTTTCTAGCCCTTTGATGTTGATTAATTCCTTTTGCCTAAGGTATAATATACAGTATTATGAAGCATTGTGCAGATCTATAGTTGGACAAGTGAAAAAGAAATGAGACTTCTGCTGTTATCTTAGTGTTGGGTACAGTTATTTCTCTACAGTACTGCTTCTTTTTGAAGTTCAGATAAGGTGTTGAAGAACAATAAAAATTTAATTTTCTTTTGTTCACTCATTGTTAATAGCTAAACAGATTCAAAATACTAATTGTATTGTGTTTGTAAACCTTACATACAGTTAGCTGTCAATAATATGAACATGCATTATTCCTGTATTCTATAGAAGAGCTGTCTGATAGAAATACAGTGCAAGCTACACATGTATTTTAAATTTTCCAGTAGCTACATTAAAAGAATAGAAACAGTGAATTAATTTTAATAATATATTTTATTTAACCCAGTATATCCAAAATATTGTCATTGCAACATGAAACCAGTGTAAGAGTATTATTAACGGGATATTGTACATTCTCTTTTTGGTATTGAGTCTTTGAAATCTGATGTGTATTTTATACTTTTAGCCCTTTTCAATTCAACTAGCCACATTTTAAGAGCTCTGTGTAACTGGTACGTATTGTATTAGAGCAGTTCTAGAGGAGCATGGTCTCCTCTCCCCTCGCCCCTGCAAGACCAGTGCTTTCTTGCCCGTCGCCAGTGTTTTTTTTGTTTTTAATTTTGTATCCTTATCAGAAATACTTTTGAGGACTTAATATTTTCTTCCCACACTCCACTTGGGAAACAACAGTACACTGCTAGTTCTAAGAGATCAGAAACTGTCTTTTTCTCTCTATATAACTTCAAATTAAGATTAACCATTGTGATTGTTTTGGAACTTGACAGTGTTTGTTCCTCTAATCCTCTTTTTCACACATCTCAGGGGTATGTTTCCTTTTTTCAGTAGCTTAATACCTTGCTTGTTTTATTTTACTTCATTGTCTTAACAAGATCGTAAGCCAGTTATGGAAATAAAAGGCTAGGAAATAGGCTGGTGATTTAACCAACCTTCCTCTAAATTCTTCAATATTTTCTGACACATGGCAAGAAATTAGTTGAGTTGATACTGATCTTTTCTACTGACAAACTAATGTAACTTCCATTTTATGTTTAAAAAATTCTTTACCAATTCCTCTTACCTTTGGCATCAAAACATTTCTGTTCTCCCTCACTTTCTGTCTTTAAACGGGTGTCATGTGCACACAATAATATGTATATGGTGCGTGCACAGACATACATAGAATTACTGTATCCTTTATTTTGATTAAACTAATCAAATCAACACTTACTTTGGCTTAAAATCAGTATAGTTCTTGCTATACTGGGTAAAAACCAGGAAATTTCTTTTAACCAAGTTAAAACCATTTGATTTTGTTACCACTTAAACCTAGTGTTCTATTGGCTCTTTAGTTAAATTATTTGCTTTTTAGTATCATCTGTGATGTGTTACCCTTCATTTTTGCCAGCGAGGGTTTTAATTGGTAGGAAAGCATTTCATTTTCTCCCTGTTTTTAATGTGACTGCCCTTAGGTTACTTTCCGCACCAGAATCTATCACTGCAACATCAACAGTCAGGGAGTCATCTGTCTGGACATCCTTAAAGACAACTGGAGTCCTGCTTTGACTATTTCAAAGGTTTTGCTGTCGATTTGTTCTCTTTTGACAGACTGCAACCCCGGTAAGCAGATCTTTATTACCACATACAATGAGGCTATAGAAACCAGTGCATTTTCTTGGGTAGCTTAAGTGTAGATTTGGAAAGTAAGTGCTATTGGTGGAAAGATCAGCATAAAACATTTTGCAAGGAAATTATCAATGCCGTTTCAATTAGAATAGACCAAAAGTTTCACAATAACTTTCTTCAGTTTGTTAATGGAATGCTACCCTATATTATCGTCTCCCTATCATTGACGGACTCTTTTCTGAAGCACGTACCTGTACAAACCACTTTGATAGTGGTGGAGCAGTGTCTCTGACTCCAGAGCCTCCTTTTTTTATGCTGCCACGTGCTTTAAAGCAACCGCTTAGTAATAAAGAGCTGCTTGTTTTCTCTTCCTTTTTGGATTATAGTTAATTGTATTAGATGTAGTAATAGTGAAGGATATTAAAAAATTAACAGCTGATGAGATTGTTGGGCTAGATTGTGATTAGATATACTTAGAGGTAAAGTCGTTAGTGTATAATTTATAACATAAAGAAATGCATAACTGCTACGCATGATCTTTAACATGGGTAGCTGAATTGAAAAAGTGATGTTTAAGCCAGGGATTTTGCATGTTATCTTACTGAGAGGTTACTTTTTAAGAGTCTCATGCTCTACCGACTGAGCTAGCCGGGCGCAGTGGTGAGGTTACTTCTTAAAAGACGTAGACTTACTTTTTCTAAACATTTGATTAATCACCAAAGGCTGTTACTATTATCTTTGGCCCAGCATATACCCAATATAGACAGACAGACAGATATTGTAACATCATTTATTACAGCAAAAGATTGAAAACAACCATTAATAGAGGATGTACCTGTTAAAAAGAATGAGGCAGCTCTTTATGAACTGATAGGGAAAGCTCTCTAAGGTATATTAAGTAAAAAAGCAAGGCACTGAAAAAGATACAGATGTATAACAAGATATTCTACATGCTTGTGTATGTGTATATCTCTGGATAGAAGTGCTGTAAACCGGTAACAATCATTTGCCGGGGGAAAAACTCCTGAGTAATGGAGGTTTATATCTCAGATTCAATTTTCAGTTCAGAATTCTATTTAAAACAAAATGGTAAGTTTTAAAATGGAGATAAAGATAGTTAGAGTCACATTATTGCATAGAGTGAAGGAGACATTTTATTCTGAATAGCATTGAATTATTAGATCTGAGTTTTTATTTAAAAATTAAAATTTTTAATAGTCATAAGAAGGCAGAAATAAATTATCTAGCACAATTTCATCATCATCATCATTATTATTGTTAATCCTCACCCCAGGATATTTTTTTCCATTGATTTTTAAGAGGGAGGAAGGGAGAGAGGGAGGGAGAGACACTGACATGTGAAAGACACATGAATTGGTTGCTTCCTGTGCACATGCCCGATCTGGGGCTAGGAATCGAACCTGCAACTCAGGTACATGCCTTTGACCTGGAATCAAGCCTGCAGCCCTTCTGTGTGTGGGCCAACGCTCTAATCACTGAGCAATACTGGCCAGGGCTTCACACTTTTATTATTGAATAAAATGCCAAGAGTAAAAAACAGTTTTTGTGTATTAAAGGCATACATCTTTTATAAAAATCATATTTATTGACTCAGCACTCATTTTTAGTTATAGGACCTTGAACTAAATTGAATATTAATATTAAGATGCTGCTAAAATCAGCATTTCGGTTTAATAGAATGTTAAAACTGTACCTTTCGAACATATAATATTTTTTATTATTCTTTTCACTTTCCAGCGGATCCTCTGGTTGGAAGCATAGCCACTCAGTATTTGACCAACAGAGCAGAACATGACAGGATAGCCAGACAGTGGACCAAGAGATACGCGACATAATTCACAAAATTTGTATGCAGTGTGAAGGAGCAGAAGGCATCTTCTCACTGTGCTGCAAATCTTTATAGCCTTTACAATACGGACTTCTGTGTATATGTTATACTGATTCTACTCTCTGCTTTTATCCTTTGGAGACTGGGAGACTCCCCAAAAAGGTAAATGCTATCAAGAGTAGAACTTTGTAGCTGTAGATTAGTTATGTTTAAAATGCCTACTTGCAAGTCTTGCTTCTTTGGGATATCAAAATGTATTTTGTGATGTACTAAGGATACTGGTCCTGAAGTCTACCAAATATTATAGTGCATTTTAGCCTAATTCATTATCTGTATGAAGTTATAAAAGTAGCTGTAGATGACTAGGAATTATGTCATTTGTATTAAACCCAGATCTATTTCTGAGTATGTGGTTAATGCTGTTGTGAAAAATGTTTTACCTTTTACCTTTGTCAGTTTGTAATGAGAGGATTTCCTTTTACCCTTTGTAGCTCAGAGAGCACCTGATGTATCATCTCAAACACAATAAACATGCTCCTGAAGGCATAGTTTCCTGTCGTAATATTTTAAGTCAGTCTTGTTAGAAGGTGTGTCTGAGATGATTGTTGATGAAATAAAATTGCGGATATGAAGAGGACTGCTAAAGACTAGTACAAATAAATGAATTATTAAATACAAAACATTGGAAATCTTAGTTTTTTTTCCTTTCAATCCTAATGAGAAAATATAATGAGCTTAATTAAATATGGAAAACTGAATTTTAAAGCCATTGGTCTCAAAAACATAAAGCTCTACTTTGCTAATACGATATTTGAGATAGAAATAATATGAAATCCTGGCTCACTCAGCAATCTGATATTGTTTTACGGAACATTTTGTTTCCAAATTGGTGATTTCTGTCCACCATTGGGCAGTATTGTTAAATAACTACAATCTGGTCACTGTTCTATGTCTTGGTGCTTTTTTTTTTTTCTTTTTTCTTTTTTAATAGTTTGCTTCTAATCTTGGTCTTGAATTTTTATGGTATGTGATGTGTATTACCATTTTCATTGTGGCACTGGTCCAGTAGATGTAGCCAGAGGCAGAATTGAACACAGACCCTTTCTGCCTAAAGGTCAATGAGAACTCTGGATTAGTCTACAGATGTGGCTTCATTTCTCAGTTGAAAAATATCAAATTTTAAGGGTTTCATGGGTTATATAAATTTCTTTTTTCTGGTTATAATTAGTGACTGTGAGATTTTTTTAAAGGAGTTAGAATTGCTTTGCGATTTTCAGGTATGGTAAACTGTAAATGTGCTGCTTTTCCCCTATGGCTGGGATAATCATTGAGGTAGCTCTCCGGTTATATAACCAAGGTTGTGGAATATGGCACAGATGTCATCTCCAGTCCTAAATATGGAAATAGAACACCATCTTAAAATTTATAGAGTGGCGTTATTAGCATAAAATGCATTGCTTCAGATAATAAAGTAAAACAATTATAGTTTCATATCCCCTCACTAAGAATAATGGTCTTCCGTTGACTTGGGTATCAATAGAAGTCTTAAATCAGGGTAAAAATAAAATTACTTATATGTCTACTTTTCACTTAACCTCCTTCCCCTTAAAATCTCCCCATATTACAGAGGAGCGCCAAGCAAAAAGGTAGTGTTTTGAAGAACTCAAGCTAGGCCTGTGGAAACCTCTGGCTTTGACTCTTGTAAGTGGTGACCAGTAATCTGTAACTGAGTTCAAGTCAATGTGATGAGGGTGGGGGTCTTTCCTGTAAGCTGCTAGGCTTTCTATGTAGGTCAGTAGAAAGTATTTTTCCTCACTTTGAATATTTTGTACATTCTACACCCTGGAGTAATAAACTTCTCTCTTGTGCTAAAGAAGCTTTCATCATACCGAATGTTAGGATGTTTGGGGATGCCATCATTGGCTTCCTTCATTTGCTATCAGCCTAATGACTACTACCAACGTGCTTACTTTGTGGGCTGTGTCCTCTACTCACCTGCGACAGAGTGGAGGGAATTGATTTCTTGAAAGTGTGTGTGGCTCTTGCACAAACTACCTTTGTAGCCTTGAATAAGATACTTGAACTTCTTCGAATTTCAGCTTATTCATATACGAAACAAAATAGTTGAATTTCATTATTTCCATATTCTCTGTTAGCCCTCAAACTCCTCAGGTAATTTTAACCTTAAAAATGTGTTCTGCTTGTTCTGCTTTCTCTTTCAGGGAACAGGGTACAGTTCCAAATGGACTGACATGAAAACCAATCATCATTTGGTTTTCTACTAGGTTCCCTTAAAATTCTGAAATTTTTTTTCATCTTCTGTATTTTCGAAAACTATAGATCTACTTCCCAGTTACAAAGGTATTCATCCATGTATACTATATAAATAAGGGCTCTTTTTCCTTGAAACTTTGCTTTATATATAAATGGTAATATTTCAAAACTCAGACTTTTTCTCATCTGTTAAGAGCAAATTTTACAAGTTAAAGTCCAACTTTGTAAATATTCAAGAATGGTCACAGCACCATGCACCCCTTGAGCCTGGAGTGTTCTATTTGTGACCATTTGTGATCATGTGCCCTCAGAGGAGTTGTGTGGTGCACCACTACATGCCAGGAACCACTTAGTTTTGGAAGGGCCCTAGCTCATTTAATGTCCCCTAAAGAGCTTTAGGAGAGGAGACACAATCCTCATTTGACAGCGAAACTGTTGCATGAATAGATTAAATAACTTGTCCCATGTTACAGAGCCAATGTGATGTGCAGGTACAGCCAGCCCCCATTCTTTACAACTAGGCTAAGAGTTTTTGTTATAACATCATCATTAATATTGAATATGTATATCTGTTATAGCAGATATACATAGATTAATTGCTAACTTCTGAAAATTATTCAGTAAGATAAGGTACAGTTTTGTATTTTAGTAAATCTTTATTTTAATAGTCTATTTTAAAAGTCTCAAATGGAACCTTCCAAAATAAGACCTTATTGATAGTTTCCAATAAATACAAGCTATGTTTATTTAGCTTCTGCCTTCAACATTTGTCATAGAAATACTTTTAACATCACTGATTTCCTTTTTTTTAATTTTGAAAAAGAGAAATGATGTTATTTTAAATTTATTCAACTGTATATCACATAACATCAGGAAATTGAGCATTTGTTGACTACTTTTTTCAAAATAACAAGATGTGTTAGTTACATAGACATTGCTTTCCCCCCCCTAGGAAATCGTAAGTATCACAGGGATAAAACTGTGAGTTGACCCATGTATATGCTACTCTTTCTAATAACTTTGAGGTGTTGTGTACTTGAAGTCAGTCCACTGACTTGTCCAAGGGTATATATTTTTGTTGTTGTTGTTAATCCTCACTGGAGGATATTTTTTCCGTTGATTTTTAGAGAGAATGGAAGGGAGGGAGAGAGAAACATCAATGTGAGAGAGACACATCGATTGGTTGCCTCCCGCACATGCTCCTGCTGCGGCTGGGGATTGAACCTGCATCACAGGTACATGCCTTTGACCAGGAATTGAACTTGGGACGGTTTGATGCATGAGCCGATGCTTTACCCCCTGAGCCGCACTGGCCAGGGCCAAGTGTATATCCTGATAACAGTATAAGAATGACTATATTGTAAAATTTAAGTCAGTTTCAGTCACATGACTTCAGAGGTTAACCTGCATTATAATCATGTTAATGTAGTACATTAACACATTTTCAGTTGACCTTTTTATTGTGTTCTTTGGAAATAATTATGGCATAATATGAAACTGATTACTTTTATAAAACTATTGCAAATTATTTTAAAAGGCTGAGCTGATTCTACAGTATTATCTACTTATATTTTCATTAGTGTTCCTTATTTTAGATAAATAGAATATATAAACGAATCCATTTGTTTCATGTCTAAATAAAGTTTTTTCAAGTAATACCCAAATAAAAAATAATTCATAATTACATTTTAGTAGATAGGCATTTGAAACATCAATTTTTTGTAACTTGTTTGTCAGCTTTTGGGCTGGTGAAGTTCTTCAATGATTTAAATGTATACTAGAATGTTTACTAGAACGTTTCTACAGTGGACTGATAGTCCTTTCAAAATGGTTATAAAGTGAACTTTTGGAACTGGTTTATAAACTGCATTGCCAAGAGTGTTAGGTTGTGTTCAGGCCTTGTCAGACAGAACCAACCTTGTTCATTAGAAATGAGGAGTATCCTCTACAGCCAGGGCTGAGGAACACCCTGAAGTCATTTGGTCTGGCCCTGACAAGGCAACTGCAGGTGGGGCTCGAAACTCAATAAAACTAGTAGCTTTTCTCAGAGCTAATTTTTAAGTTAATAATTTTGGGTGGCCTGCAAATGATTTATAAATATCCAAGTGGCCCTTGGCAGAAAAAAGGTTCCCACCCCTACCTGCGGTAGATGCATAGTATCACACCTAGGCTCACTTTCCTCTTTTTCTACCTGATTGTTAAATTCATAAGCACTTGTCTGAAAGGATATCCTGGATTTCTAACAGTATCTTTCTTGTTTTAGTTTGCCCTCAACTTCTTGGGGTTCTAGTAGCTCATGTGACTAGAAGCCCAAGATGATATTTAAATGATGATATTCTATCAGTAAGACCAAACATAAGAAGCTAAGTTTGAACATTTAAAAAAAAAAAAAAAGTAACAGATTACTCAAATTCAGGTACAAGGACAGTGTAAACATTTTTTAGTAGTAGTGCCATTATTTAATTATATGAGAAAGAGTGATTTGACTGCTATTAAGCAGCAGAGCTCTGGGCACTAGCCCTGGGTGTGTTTAAACCTTCCCCATTTCTGTTGAAATTCAGTGAGACTAAAGTCCCATTTATGCAGATCTACCCAACACAGAACATTAAAAGCTTTTCCCCCCAAATCCTTCAACCCCTAAAGTTGATATCTCAAGTCCTACTCCTTTGATGAAACCTTTCCATTTTACTATCCTGTGCCTTTAGTCTGTCAGTTGGTCTGTTTCTCTCAGAAATAATAAGAAATTCAAGCATGTATGTATTTCTAAGTATGAACTACAAGCCAGGTTTCCTCCTGTGCAGGAATTCTTTTTCCTTTATCTGTTTTTTTTTCCCCCTCTTGGAGAGGCTGTGTGATTACGCTATTGTAACCCCTTAACTGACCTCCATTGTGAGTGCATCCTACAAATTTAAGTGTTTGCTAATTGAAGGTCCTTTCAGGCACTACAATATGTACAGAGAACAAACACATTGTCACATCCTTAATTTATAATTTCTTGTCCAGATTCTTACCTCTTCTTAGCAGACAGCACATCTTTGCTAATGTGTATCCATTTTCTGTTGAATGAGAATTGAACAGATGTCCCTGCTGATTTCACTATGAAAATATTAGTTTATAGATTTCCTAAGTTTTACCCAATCTACATGATATTAAGCATACTTAATACTATTGGATGCTTTTAAAATAATTACTTTCTGTCCTTCAAACTACTTAGTATCCACTGTCTCTGGCATGCATTTTGGCATTTTATTAATTTAATTTAATACCTTATACATATTTCTGGACAGTGAGCTTTTGGAAGATAATCTCTATCTTTCCTTGTCTCTCTCAGCGCAGTCTCTCTCTCCCTAACGTGATACATGGCTGCTGAATGAATGAACATTATGTCATGGGCGTAAGTCTGCATCAGGTATTCAGAGACCGTGTGAAGCATGTCAGTCATGTCTTTAATTCCCCATCATACTGATTCAGTGCTTCCTATGCGGTTAGTGCTGGGTACATTCCTGTTAACTTGAAATAGAAGTAGCAATGCGTTATTCCCATCTTTAATGTTGACTTGTTTAAAATGGAGAGTGATTTTATTTGGTGATTTTAAAAGTCCTTATATACCAAAATGCTTTCTGCCCTACAAAATTTCCTTAATTTCCCATTATTGTTGTTGTCTTCTTGATCACTTGTTGTCTTGAGACTGGTTGTCTCCTGCAGATGCCCTGCCCTTGGCCAGGGGATTGAACCTGCAACCAAGGTACATGCCCTTGACTGGAAATCAAACACACGACCCTTAGGTCTGCGGCGGATGCTCTAACCACTGAGGAAGACCGGCCTGGGTAGAGTTTTGTGCTTTTTAAGATGGAAAATATTACAGTGTGTTTGTGTGTCGACGTGAAAGATAGGGTAAGGGAACGATGCAGGGCAGAGAGGCAACGTCCTGGAGAAAATCGTCTGCTACACCATTTGCTGAGGGTGTTTCCAAAGTTCTCTGCACTTTCTTTGGACATTTGTTTCTCTCCCTGACTAGACTAGGAACTCTGGGAAACATCGTATCCAGCACCAGCACTTAAAGCAGTGCTGGCCTTTATCAGATTCTTGAATTCTCCTAGGTAGGCGAGGGGGTGGGATCTGGCATGTAAGTACAGTGGTTGGCCTTTGCTGGGGACTAAGACATCTCATCCCATCCATAGGTATCCAGAACAGGCAAAGGACAGGGGATATGCTGTCATAGAAGGTCTCTTGTTGCTTCTACTCCAAGAAAAGGAAGTGGTTATTGGCTGGAAATGAGGGAGGGGGCGCCCGAGCTCCCGTGTCTGTGTGGCTCCTCTGTGCCCAGTGCAGTAGTCATTTATTGTTAAATGAGTGAGTGAGTGAATTGTCTGTCTAGATGGACCTTTGGCTTCATAATTACATGTTAATAATGAACAAGTAGTTAAAATTCCCATAGAATCTGGAATGTCTTTTTCATCAAGTGTGGTTAGCAGTTGGTTTGAATCTTAAGCACCTTAATATTTTCTTTTCTTCAAGTGATTGCTTTTCCTTTTATCATTGAAGAATTACCTCGACACCAAATTTAACTAGAGAAATTAAAATATTTATTGAAAGCTATTTTTTTCTTGAAATGCTGGGAAGAGAAGAAACTGATGTTTCCCAAATTGTTCATCACAGTCTAGTCAGGAAAAGAGATATCAGGTGAATACAGAGAGCTTCGAAAACACCGCAGTAGATGGTGTGGCGGGTGACTTCTAGTTGGATAGAGGAGAATGGCTTCTCGGAATCCTTGCCCCTTCAGATGATTCTAGAAAATTGAGCTTTCTTTACCCCAGGTCTGCTTTGTGGATTTGGTGGTCAGGACAGTGACACCAATTCCTGATACCTACCAACTTCTCCCCCTAGTCCCATGGGAAGACTCCTGGTTCCAGGCCTTCTGTTCTCTGGGCTGCATTTTTCTCAAGAAGTAGGGAATTTGAAGGGCAGGTTTCATTTCCAGAGAACCCATGGGCCAGTGACCTCGTGACCAGGGCTCACGTCTTCCATTGTGCTTTCATCTCCCTGATACTGTCTTGACTTCCTGCTTCCCAAGGTTCATAATAAGAAATGAGGCCGATCTTACCTTCTTTCTCTGAAAATCGAGTCAGAGACAAATGCAGAATCATAACTGGCTCAACCACTTTTGCTTAGAGTCCAGAATTAACAAACATTTAGAAGTTAACTTTTTTCCCCTGGTTGAGTCTTGCTGAACAGTACCTTTCCTGTGATTGTTGCACATTTACACAACTATACTTACTATCTGAACATAAAGAAACAGGGTATGGCTCTTTGTTCCATAAGTTAACAGTATTCTTTAGCATATCTCACTTATACACAGGCTCACAGTTGCCGACGACTTCCCTTATTTCTGAACCACATTATGTTTTGATTACGTTCTCTCCTTTCCAGGCCTAGTCTTATTCAGCCCCTTGGGTATCTCTCATCTACGGGAGCCTTTTAAGTTAACTTCTTGTTGGTACCGAGGACTCCCATCTATTCACATTCCTGTCACAACCCTCCCAGAGTAAGCTCCCCATCAGGACACTCCTTGCTTGGAGGACTGCAGGGTTGCCCGTTGTTCACAGAGTGAAGTCCAAACTCCCCAGAAGCCCAGCTTTCGCTCATGACATCAGTGTGCCCATGGTGCAGTTATTTCAGTGGCAGCCTCAGATGTGCTTGTTTAGTGAAATGCCTGTCATTCCTACCAATGGCCACAGTTCCATCTTTCACTTAAAAATATTTTCTCAGCGAAATGGCAAGAGTGACTCGCTGAGAACACTTCCTAAATCCTCTGACTCTTCTTCAAGGCTTTCTGCTTGTAGAACTACAACTCTTTGATGCTCTGACATTTTTATCATTTTTTTTACCACCAGCAGTTCAAAGTATTGATGCATGTGACCTTGTGGCTGGCCTGCTAAGTGTCAAACATCAGAAAATGGATTGCTTGAGATACTTTGCCGGGCGCACCAGTATTTTACATCTGAATTGATGTGCTTGGTGCTTTGAGACAGATGGTACCTTGCTTTGGTGCCTGAGAGCAATTGGTGGTGCTGACATTGAGCCTTCCACGCCATCCAGAATAATTCAGTGGCGAATGGGCAACTTTGATGGTTCTTTTTGGATTTGAATATTTGGAAGTGTTTTAGCTTACATATTAAATATATATCTGCCTTCATAAATGACATTACAGGCAAGTACTGTGTATCAGCTTGGCATATGGCACCACTTGTTTTTCTTTTCACTGTAGTGATATGTTTCTAGTAAGATTAACAAGTATTTGGCCATGTTTAAACATGGGCGCAAAACTTTCCAGTTACCTGTTAGCTAGGCTCGTGTAAGATACAAAGGGAGGCTTTCACATACTCCTGAAGTGAGTTTAAAGCGGCAGAGGCCTTTGACTCTCATGTAGGTCATCTCTCTTAGTTTCTTTTTTTTAAATCCTCACCCAAGGGTATTTTTTCCATTGCTTTTCAGAAAGAGAGTGGAAGAGAGAGAGAGACGGCGCCTGGTTGCCTCCATACGTGCCCTGACCCGGACCTGGGCTCGAGCCTGCCGCGGAGGTGCGTGCTTGTGGCTGAAAGGGAACCTGCGGCGCCTCCAGCCACGGGCGAGGCTCTAACCACTGAGCAAACTCGGGTAGGGCTCTCCTTAGTTTGTATTCCCCGCTTAACACCTCTTCTCGGGCGCCTTGCTCAGGCAGCGTTTCCTCATTCAGGGCCTGCCTGGAAGACTGCGAGGGAGAGCAGCTCTGAAGCCCGGGGTTTTGTTACATACAGTGAGAAATGGTTTTGTAGCCCTTGTCTTGCAGCTTGTTGGAGCCTAGAGGTGCATTTGTTCTCTTCATGTATTTTCAAAGTAGGCTTTATGTAACTCTGTGATGATTATTTGGGGAACATCGAGTGTTAAATACCATAGGATGCCAAGTCCCACATAACACTCCAGGGGGACCTCCGAAGTGTAACAGCCAGGCACCCCGTTCTGTACTGGTTGTGGGTCATGTTGATGGAGGATTGTTGATTTGGGGGACGATGGTACTGTAATGGGGAGAAAATGCCCTGCCCATTTAAGCTTTGGGGAAAGGTTTACACCTTCGAGCTTGGGTTAAAAATATTGTATTGCCTGTTCTCATAATGCTGGACGGATAAAGACAGTAATAAAAAGTTTCCTCAGATTCTGTAAGCCGGATTTGTCTCTCTTTTGCCTACATTCCCTGGGAAGCCAAGATCACAGGCTGGTGGCTTCTGGTATTGGGGCTATTAGTGTTGATTGTACAATGTTTAGTATAAATTCTTTTTCTGACAGACATACTGCGCACAGGTACTCTGACCACATGTGTAGATTCATTTGATATTACATACCCATGGACTGGTCTCTTAATAGTTGCCTCTTTAGCATCTACATCTTGGAGCATGTGCAGCAGACTTGGCTCCTGTTTACTACAAAGTGGCAAACCCTGGAAGAATGGCCTTGGACCAGTGCTTTAGGGAGACACAGGCACATAACACCAAAATGGAGGCTTCTCTGAAAATCACTGGAATCTGCTTATTTTAACACAGTAGGGATAGTTACCTTAGCTGCAAAGTCAGGGTCCTGCCTAGGAATCCTTAAAATTACCATTTCCAAAACAAAACATATCATTGAATAAAATATATGTTACACATATATGAAAATGAATTACTAAGGGTTGTATCCTGACATTTGGACACTTCATCTTGAAAGAAATGAATATGGAGATCACAACATTTAGATTTTAGTTGTATTACTTAAAGGTATTAGAGGTCATTGATTAATCACAGTAGTTTGTGAGTAAAACACTAATTGTTTCAATTCTGACTTCTGGGTCTTTAGAATACTGAACTCTAGAGCCAAGAAAGTTTAATTAACCACCAGCCTGTAACAGAGTAAGGTTTCAAATTTCTCATTTATGGCCTTCCTCTGTAAGTAGGAATATATATATATTTACTTCTCTGGGCCTAATTTTCTCAATTATGTAATGAACAAAAAATGATGAACAACATTGCAGAAATGTAGTGACAAGAGAAAACCTTTATTGGTAAAACACTGGGCAGTGTAAAGTATCTGGAAAGACTTTTTCAGGCAGTAAAACAATCCAGTTGCCAGTTGTAGGGATAATTATATGTTTGCGAGCCTCACGAAGCTTCGCTATTAGAATTTTGTTTTTGCTTGTGCTAATAGGCTGTGTCGCATTTTTGTTGTTTGTTTTTGTCTCTGGGCTCTGAAGATTGAAGTTTACTGTTAATTGCCAAGAAGGACATAAGTATATTTCTTATTTATGAAATTAATTCAAGGGATGTAATGAAAAACCTAATAAACTTCCTTCACATTTCCCTTTCCTTATCTCCCCTCCCCTCACTTTCCCCCACCCCTGCCAGCATTCACTGTATAAAGAAAAGAGCAGGTGAACACTTATTTACATACTTGCCCCTTTAAACTCTGAATCAGAGAGAGGGTTTATGGGATCTCCCACAGCTACACTAAACAGCTCTTCCCCATCACCCCCATCTACTCATAACTTTTGATTTAATGCCTTGAAAATTGGCCAGTAATTTAAATTGAACAAGCAAAACCAAGTATACAAGGAAGCATACCTTTTAAAAAATTATTTATATATTCTGTTGATATTTTGCATAAAGACCACAAGGTGCTTTCGCTTCTGCCTGCCCCACTGGGACTGTGGAGTCCTTTTGGGGCGTGTGGTATGCCATAGCGCACCATAAATCTCCACTAGGTGTCAGTGTGTTACTAAGTGAAGCCAGTTCCCCATGCTTTCCAGACCTGTTCTTGAAACACTGTCTTGGAAAGGTGAACTCATCATTTAAACCAGAGTGATACAGAGAAGTTTCAGTGTATAGGTTAGTAATGTCAAATTTGTCCTAATGAGTATTAATAAAAATGAAATCTTTTATTTAAAAAACTCATTCCTTTCACCTGAGGATTTCAAAATGCTTTACTTGTGTTCTGGTTCTTATCATAATAGTCCCAAAGAGATAGAATGCAAACATTCATTTTACATTTTACAGTAGAGCAAGCTGAAGTGCAAGGGGACAAAGTGGCCCAAGATCACACAGTTGACGTGATGGGCTCAGGCTGGTATTTCCGCAATCGCAGAACCTATTCTCCCTGAGTAGTTCTGCTTCTCCTTTGAGTGGGCAGTGTATTTAGATGCAGAGTCCCTTCATCTGTCATTTTTGTCAACTACCTTGCCTAAAAAACAAGCTCAAGAAGAGAGGAATAATACCTAAGAATGATTGACATGATCAGTTCAGTGAGTATGGTGATGTTTAAGATGGAATTTTAAGATTTTGTGAAGATTGCACAAAGACAATGTGCTAAATAACCAAGATGAAACAACTATATTTTATATACACTATTTTGGAGATGGTGAGCTCAGACCAATGTGAACCTCACCTTAGTTCATGTGCTCAAATGGAGAAGGAAAGAGAGGCAGCTGTAATTTTGTCTGGAAGGTGGAAGCTATTGGACGTTTGGGGATTATGGGGCATATTGTATATTGTAGGTTTTACACTGTATTCCTTTATTAAAGAGACTACATATAATCCTGTATATTAGGATTTAAATAGCGATTTTCCCAAAATTGAGTAAATACCTAGGTTACAACTATAAAATTATGATTGTGGATAAAGATAATACACAGAAAAGATGCTAGGGTGGTGGGACTATGGGTAAATTTAATTTTTCCCTTTATATGGTAATATTTTTATAATAAGAAAAAATGGTTTCTCCTTGTAAAAATTTGCCACAATCTCAACTTTAGAAAGCCTTGTTTTATATCAATGAGGTACATTGTAAACTCTTGAAATTCAGGGTTTGTTTACTTCAAATGTTTTGGTTATATCATAGAAAGGTTAAAGTGGCAGGAGTACAGGATCATATTTTCAAATGTTACTGTGAATTTTTAGTGAAAATAATGATTGCCTAAATCCCAGCAGGCTGTTTGCTGTAGCACATTGTCGATGTAAAGTAAATATTGATGAAGTGTTTAATAAATGTAGCTCTCTTTAATTTGTGTTTTATATTTTCAGTGGTGCAAGATTAAAAGAGTTGCCAGTTAAGGTCTAGAGAGTTTTAAAATTAAAAAATGTTATAGCTATTGATTTTGCATGCTTGGACCTATGTTTTGATTCAAAACTGTAAATATATCAAATCATTCATGGATTAATTGAGGTATAAAGTAACATTTCACATATGAGAGAAAACTTGTACTTTTATGATATGTCTCATTTCAAGAAATAACAGTGTAGCCACCAATGAATTATGTATAAAACTTCACGGACAATAGTAAAACACTACTGATCAATGATTATCAGTCGAGAAGTTGGGCACGTGTATCAGAATTGCCTAGAAAACTTAAAACATATATGTCCCCCTTGCCACCATCCCCATCCTGTAATTGCAATATTTGGAAACCTGGATTTCCAGATTTGTCAATGGGGTAGGTGGATGGAGGAGGCAAGAGAGTGAAATTTCCGGGCTTTTCAGGGTGCCGTAAGTCCTGGTGCATATTACACCTTCAAAGTCACTCCCGTCCCCAGGTGTACACTCAGCGTAAGTTAGTTCTTGGACTCCTGGAGCCACAAAATGCTAGTAGCTTAAAAAACCTTGAATATTGGCTTGCAGTGGTCTAAATCATTAGAGTTGACACAAATCTAGGTGTTCGGTTAGTGGAGATGATTAGACTCTCATCTGGAGGTGAGGTCTTCGTTCAATCAATGGAACAAATGTAAATATAAAGGAAAGGAGTCCAGGCAGAAGACCAAGAGCTCTCAGCCTACCTCATGTCTGATTTGTAGGATATCAAAAACTATAGCTCCCACTAAACCTTTATTTTCTCTACCAGTTTTCTCTACTGTGCATAGAATCCCAGCATTAGGGGTTCATTCTTTGGCTTAAAATATATGCATCTCCAAGAATCTTTTTAATACTGATACTACAGGGATCAGTAGCAGTTTATGCAGTGATTATACACTAAAGCTCATTAGCCCTGAAAAGTCAGTCCCCACACCTGGCTGAAGCACGCTGCTGGGTAAACGGGAATTTTGAGGAGAGTGAAAAGAAGCCGAGAGATCTCTAGCTCCTGCCTGAGAGGCCAGGCAGGACGGGCAGGGGTTGATTGCCCAAGGGAGACCCTCCAGCAGAACGCAGACCAATTTCCAACTAAAATTCAGATTCTGTTTCTGTGGGGCTAGGGGAGGAGATGCTGCATTTCTGACAAGGCTTCAGATGGTGTCCATGTTGCTGTGTGGAGGAATTTAGACTCCTTCACTTGTACGTCTATAACAAGTCTTAAACTCAGCACATAGCGGTCCATGAGGCCAGTTCTTGCACTCGAGTGAGACTAAGAATCGCCTGGGAACTTGCTAAAACAGATATCTGGCCCCCGTCTCAGGGACTCTGATACAGTAGGTGGGGACCATGAGTGGAGACAGCATCTCCAAGTCGCATCCACAACCCTGCGCCTGACGTTCCAACACGTTGCTGAGTTCCAAGTTGTGGACGCTGCCTGACATGCTGCAAAGGTGAGCCCACATCCTCACTTTTTGCTAAAATTTATATATAAATTCAGATCTCGCCATTCAAGCTCTCTCGATCTCATCTTTCTTGTCTTTGTAAATTTAGCCACACACAGGAAGATGAAGATTTTTGTATTGATGGTTTGCATACTCATTTATCAGGAGCATAGAGAGTAGAAATTCCGCAGGCACGGGACCTCAAAATCATTTAGATCCTAGTTTTCTGGTCATGGTGGCTTGAATTGCTTGAAATCCACAACTTAGGGATATTCTGCAGGTGTTAAGAATGCTACTGTTTTTAAATGTTGCAGGCTTTTCTTGGCAAATTTCTTTCAAACTTTGATAGAAATATTTTAAGAACTTGGAAATACTTTTTTAAAAAGTTTAAGAATTCAACACATTGAAAATGATCCATAGGCAACTGGAAGAAACTTCTTAAAGTTCTTATCTCCTTAGATTAGTGCTTATTCTATTGTTAAGTTAAAGGGTAAGGACTGGGCTAAATATAAAAGTATTTTTACTTAAAATAAGTTAACTTGAAAGAAATTTCTGTTTTAATTATTATTGTAACAGCTTAAAATACCCAACTGTTACTCAAATGTTTGTTTTCAACTAGCTGTTTCCATTTTTATCAGTTGTTTTCTTCAGTATCTTTGAATGTGCTGTTATCATTATTATGAGAAAATAGGGTTATAGCTCCTTGACCTTCACATAGCAGTATTTGATAACAGTTACTTCAGTTTAAGGGTTATCAAAATACAATTTGTCTCAAAGATTAAATATGCTAAATATTATGTTTTAAAATGTGTCTTAAACATGTTGGGCATGGAGATTATATTTTTTCATTTTTTAATCAGTTTTACTCCTTTCAGTATACTATAGCCGTCCTGTTTGAGCTCTAGTGTGCTGTGGTTTGTAAAATTTCTCTTGGTGCGCTTGCATTTTAGAACAGTAGCTTCCCTCACCGGGGCTTTTCGAGAGAACTGATAAATAATAAAGTCCCCGTGCCACAGCTGGGTAGCCTGACTGGAAAGAGCTAAGAAACCGTGTTTTATAATGACATAGCCAGTGCACAATAGGAAGCGACAATGATCAGCACTGCTTGTGAGGGGCCGGCCTGCTGAGCAGGGCTGGTGGGAACAGAGCTGCCCAAGGCGCCCTGCTGCTCTGCACACTCACAGAAACCCCGCGGGCGTCAGCTGCGGCGGATGGAGTCTAGGTAACTTCCAAGATTAACACTCTGGTTGCATGCTATTCTGTCACTATAAAAGATTTACAAATGGGAGACCGCCCCCCGCCCCCCAAGCCCACTTCGTTACCGGCTCTCATATGACCCGGCTGCTGCCTCAGCAGAAATGACCAGCCTGTCACCAGGGTGTTGTCCCACGAGCGTCTATTTGCCTGTATTCCTGCCCCGCCTGCGCCCCTGAAGCACAAACGCAGGGACAGCTCAGGAAATACTATTAATCATTGCTATTAAAGATTACTCGACGCTCATAGCTTACAAGTAGTATTTCCTGGGTCATCAGCCCGGGGGACCATGCAGAGTGTGTATTGTTAGTTACTTTGTGCTTTTGACCCTCAAATTTCTCTGCATTTCAAATAAAGGAGAGGCCACGGCTGGGAAGCCTCTCAGCTGCCCTCTTCCTTCGCTGGACTGTGGCTGCTCTGTCCTCCTCTGGCTGACTTGCCGGCACAGGCCCGAGAACCCACTGGCCGTGGCCACTGCCCCACTGCCCCACCGCCCCACCGTCCCTGCGGCCCCCACCTCTTGCGGGCCTCCCCGAGTTCATGAAACGCAGCGCTCTCCCGGGCCCAGGGCCGCGGCAGCCCGTCCGTGGCGGGGGACTGCTGTCCGTGGTGTTCCTCTCGCCCGAGACTAACAACAGGCTCCTTGGAAACGGAGCCGTCGGTTTTCTACCCTCGGTGTCTAACCTGCTGGCTGACACGGTTTTGTGCCCTTAATAAGTTCTTGTGGAGAAGCCTGTTTGAGGGTTATTTTCTGCTCCTGTGCTGCCTGAGGCTTTGGTGTCGTTTCTTCTGGTGAAGTTGAGCCCCCCGGAGCCCGTTACTAAAGGGGCCAGCAGCTAGCACGCTGCGATGCTTGGAGCTGCTCCAGGAGCCGTTTGACACCCCTTAACCCGGCCCGGGCACCCTCTCTCCTCTTCCAGGGGGGCTCATGCACCCGGGGGGGTCCTCCTGGTGTGTGTCCAGGCCCCCGCCCAGCCAGCCACCTGCCTCCCACGCCCTGGCGTCATTTCTAGTGGGAGAGGGGAAGGGGATTTGGGGCTGTGAAAATGTGACATTAAGGAAATACGTAGAAGCAAATGTTCGCATCAAATTTATTTCTACATTTAGGATTACTTGGAGTTGTAGATGTAAAATGTTTTAAGATTTTTATGAGTTTAAAATAAAAAGATGTTGTCTGGGTCTTGCATTCATATCATCTTGGACCATCTGACAATTTTTATTTCTTTTTGTTTAAATAGGACAACTTTGTTTTAGACCCTAAGAACATTATTGGCTTTTCTGTACCCCATTTTTCTTTGAGGTAGCACCTCCCCTTCCTCTAATTTCTCTACTCTTATGGGATATTCTTTACAGTGTCATCCACTTTTCTGGATTATTTAAATCTTTAACTTTATGCTCAGTGGGAAGAATGATTTGATAGCTCCTTAGGAAGCTTTAACAAGATTTTGTTTTTTCAACTTATGATAGGAAGAGAAACTTTGATATTAGTTAAAACTGCCAACATTATATAGTAAAATAGGCATAGTAAAGTGTGGCAGTGAACGTGGGCTTTCTACTCTATGCTAGCTGTTTAACCTTGGGTAAATTACTTAACCTCTCTGTGGTTTAAATTTCTTATCTACAAATGTATATAGCAGTAGTACTTACTCATAGGGTTGCTGCAAGGACCAAATAAGATAGGGTTGTAACTCGGCAATAGCCTGGAACGTGTCAGGTGCTCCATCAATGTCAGGTATTATGTTTTTGGATGGACACGATATCAAACGGCTCCTTTTTAGCCTCTATTTTCAGAAGGGAACCCAATTTCCTAAACAATCTAACTAGCCTAGTTCTTTTTCTAGCGCTAATCTCATGATTGCCTGAACCCGCTCCATTCCTCGTTGGGAGCTTATTTATTTCTTTGGCATAAGCATTTCCAACCATAGATGAACTTTTTAAAAAATGCCACCGAGGATGGAATAATAAAGCATAGGTAACTTGTGTCACGGAAAAGCCGCCTTGTTGTGATGTTGCAGAAGAATCAATGCCTCTGTCCGAATCCCTGAACACGTAGGAGTAACCTCATGGAGCTGCCCGTATGTGGCAAATGTTTGAATAAATCTCGTCATTAAGTCCTAAATGTGTTTGACGCTGTTGAGGGCAGATCTCCTGAAAAATTTAGGATGGCCCAACCCTTGGGGCTCACGCAGGCTGCTTTGCTTTCCCGGCCAGTTCTAAGCTCAGCGCTGCTGGGCTGACTCTCTGCCCTCTGTGGTTGACAGCGAAGCCTTCAAAACTTGGTTGTAGGAACTGACAAAGGCAAGAGTAAGGCAAGAGGGTTCTTCCTGGGTTTTGTTCATCTCTTTATATTTTAAGTAATTGTACTTTTGAATATCCAGGTCTGTTGTTTATAGCAGATATATTGGTGTCTGAAAATCACTTATGTAACAAACATTTATTGGTTTCCTAGCACCTAGAAACTTCCAGAAAGTATTTGGAAGATCCAAGGGGAGGAGGTAGGGTAGCCAGGCTTCAAGCTAAGTCACTTGAAATGATCTTCACTCTTAAATGCATCATTCAGTTTTTCCTACTTTTAGGAAATTTTTTTCTCTCTGAAAACATCTTTTGATTTTTCTAGGCCTCTACATTTCTAATTAGTATAGATGCTCTTTGATTCTTGCTTCCGTTTGTTAAAACACACTCATAGCAAACTTCTTTTAGTCAAATTGAAACAATGGCTTTATTTTATCTGGCCTAAGATTCCTGTGAAAGGGGGATTCATTTATCTTTCCTGAGGGGTAAGCTGCTGGGGGTGAGCTGGTGGTGGGCATTGTTTTGCACAGATGGCCTTAGGCGCCTCAGGAGAGGGCAGGGGTGCATTGATTATATACATTAAGTATGGCACCATCTTCAGGACTCCACTCAGGACGTGTATTAAAAGGTCACTCTTGAATTCCTATGTCAGGGATCCAGATGAGGAAGGAACTCAACTATAGGAAGTAATCAAGGTGTATAGTGTAAAGGCCTGCAGAGTAGATGGCAGTTGGGTTTGGTTTTAAGGAGCAAAATTGATAGACTTGATGACTAATTGGATAAGAAACATAAAGAAGGGGGTGGATTTTAAAAAATAACCCTGAACCTTCTAGTTTGGATGACTTGCTACACAGTCATACTATCAATCAAGAAAAGAAATATTCATCAATAAAACAACAAATGTCAAGCGCTGGCGAGGGTGCGGAGAAAAGGGAGCCCTCGTGCACTGCTGATGGGCATGCAGACTGGGGCAGCCACTGTGGAAAACAGTATGGAATTACCTCAAAAAATTAAAAATGGAGCTGCCATTTGACCCAGTGATTCCACTTTTGGGATTATATCTAAAAAAATCTGAAACACTAAATCAGAAGAATATATGCACCCCTATGTTCATAGCAGTGTTATTTACAATAGCCAAGATCTGGAAGCAGCCCAAGTGCCCATCCGTAGATGTGTAGATAAGAAGGCTGTGGGACAGTTATGCAATGGAATACTCCTGGGCCATAGCAAAGAAAAAATCTTACCCTTTGTGACAGCCTGGGTGGACCAGGAGAGCATTATGCGAAGTGAGATAAGTCAGAGAAAGACAAGTACCATATGGTTTTACTTCTATGTGGGACCTAATGAACAAAATGAACTAACAATGAACTAATAGACTCATAGATAGGCAGCAGGCTAACAGCTGTCGGGTGGGGGTGGGAGTGCTGGGTGCTGGGTGCTGGGGTGGAGGGATTGAACAAAAATGAAAGAGAGAAAAACAACTGGACACAGACAACAGGGTGGTGACCGGCAGAGGGTGGGAGGAGGTGGAGTAGGGTGAAGGGGGGATAAATGGTGATGGACGGAGACTTGACTTGGGGTGGTGAACACACAGTACAGCGTACAGATGATGTGTTGTGGAATTGTGCACCTAAAACCTATATAGTTTTCTTAATCAGTATCACCCCAATAAATTCAATAAAAAGCGGGGAAAAAGGAAAGGATATTACTAAGGAAGGGAGTACAAGAGTAAGAAAGGGTGAGAACTCCCTACTACTGTGCCTTGTCATCTCCATATGGGATTTCTTTGATTTCTTAAACCTCAATACAGAAGAATTTATTGAGACTAAGTAATTTGCCCAAGATTGCAAAGCTAAACTGGCAGAAGCAGGATTCAAACTCAAGACCCTGTGACTGAAAAGCCCGTGTCCTTTTGTTATGCCATAGCAAATAGGAACATAAGCCACACTCTCAGTAAGGATGCTGCTTATGCTGCTAGGAGTGCACTGCAATTCTAAAAGTGATCCCATATATTGAAATACCAAAACAATTAATAATTGTTGTAAGGACCCAGTGTTTGCAACAGCCTGTCCACTCATACTTTCTCAATTTGCATCAAATGCTATTTAATTAAAGAGAAACTTATCCACACAATTGAATCACCAAAAATATAGCACTGAAGTATTTTGCTGTTTTGATAATTATAAATTTGCACAGGCCTTGAAACTAAATATCAAGTGTTCTTGTCCTGATCCGATTGTCAGTCATATGACCTTGTTATATTGAACCTTCCATAGCAGAAATTTTCACATTAGAAACCCTTACCTAGTGCAACATGCTATTTCAGACATGATTCACTGCCTCAAAGCCCAGATTGGCTCAGGTCCTGAACAATATTGGGGGGTGATTCATCACCATTCTTTCCATTTCTCATTATAGAGATCATAGGACCTGTATTGTCCAAGATCCAAAGTAGTGTTTCTTAAAATATGGTTCCATAACTCATGATCTGGGTTGATAGTTAATATATGAGTGCTTGAGCCCCTCTCCAAATGTACTCTTAATAGATTATCACAAAGTGATCCAAGAGTCTGCATTTCAATAAATGTATAATATGATTTTCATATACACTAATGTTTGAAGCAACTGATCAAGATGTATGTACACAGGTCACTGCTGCAATACAGTATCCTTGACAGTAGAGGCATTTGTTCCAGGTGACAGGCAAGAACAGACCTTTGGGAATATTCTTTCTACTATCATTGATTGCTCATTTTTCTTCTAGATATTGTGAGATACATGGGGGCACAAAAATAAAAATAGTCATTTTTATTTGCTTGTGATCATTGCTGCAGTCAAGATACTTATATCAACAGCCTTCTTAAAAGATGCCTTTTGCTGGTTAAAAGTTTATGTGCTTTGTGAGAGGGGTATTTCATATTCTACAAAACACTGGTGCTCAATTTTCATGGCATTATTATTATTTTTTAATTTTGTATTTGTAATCTGCAGTGATTTTTGTTGGATTTAGCCGAGAATATTTTTCTCCCAAGTAAGGTACTAGTATAGTGCTGTGCAGAGCTACCCGAACACAATGCTCAGTCAATAAACTGGAAGCAAATATATGTCCCATAAGGAGCACAGCATGTCATACATTCTGATGTCTTGGACAGTATCATATGAAGCCAAAAGTGACCAAGGAAAAGCAAAGCATAGTGTATCTGTGGATAGCTCCATGGCTCTAAAATTCTATTATTTTTACATTTATAGAGCGAGCAATAAAATAATTTGATGCACCTATCCATGTTAAAGGTGTGAGATGTTGATTGAAGGCCCTTAGCCAAAAAGATGTTGTGCCCAGAAAACTATACTTAGTACTAATAAGGAATCTTTTTCAAGAGATACTTCACTGAGCATTTGATAAATATGCACAGTAGATCTGCTCTACTCACTGCCGGAGCCTGACTCCTACCCTCCCAAAGTAACATGTTTTGTAGCTGATGATCATAATGAAGATTAATTTAGGAGTATTAGCCAAAGCATTATGACAAAGAATTAGCATAAAATCTCAAATGAGAACCAGATTTTATGTTGTTACAAATGATTCTGCTTAAAACATTTAGCTGAAAAGCTGAGAAACAAAGACAACTTCCTTGTCATTTGCCTCTACAACATTAAACAATGACACACTCTGATGTTTCAGGTTACTTTTACAGAATTTATCAGCCCCTCCCCTGAAGTGGTCTAGGGGCTAAGGTACATGCATATGAAAAGATAAAGATTAATCATCAAATTAATGACACACGTAAGTCCTAAGGAGGGATGACTCCTGGCTGGAGTTATCAGGAAGGCTTGGTGAAAGAAGAGGCTGTGGAGGTGAATCTTGTGTAGAGATTAACCAGGGAGCAGAAGGTGAGAAAAGACAGTGGCAATAACTCTGATGATGATGAAAAGGTGCCTTTGATAGATGATGTGCTGAGAAATAGTTGTAGGAGGACACTAGCATTGAGAAGGAGTGAGAAATAAAGTTGGTTGTAAAAGGAAATCTGTTGAAAACCACTAGATCCCTTCAGACTATGGGGTACACATGCACCTTCTGCCCCAGAATCTTCAACTTATATGCTCTTGATGTTAATGGACTAAAGGGGTCCATTGGCCTGAGTGCATCAAAGCCCAATAAAACAGGAACAGGAGCTTGCAGACAAAAAAGTAAGGGTTTATTTTTAGGAAGTGGCCCACACCCAGAGTCACAGGGGAGCTAATACTAAAAGACCTGGCTTCCCTGATGAATTCCAGGGGATGGGTTATATAGGGGGAAAATCAGTAATCATGGTGACTAAGGGAGTTAGGGTCGAGGTCAGGGTCCTGGTCTCTGCTGATTGGTTGGCACTAGGGTAGGGGGTAGCTGATCGTTGCATTTGGCCCTGATGTCAGCCATGGTATTGCTTTGTCTGGTTTCACCGCTTTTCTGGGCATGGAGCTGAAATACAATTGAGGCCTAGATGCTATTTTTAGCTTGATTGAAACTCACTTTGTGGTCAACAGACCCAAGGCTTTGTTCCTAAGATTATTTGATGTGGACCAGAACCTTGTCCTGAGGGCTTGATAATTAAGGGACTGAACATGCAAGGGTGAAGGAGGCAGGTGAGTCGGTGCTGGACGAGGCCCGTTTGAATCAAAAGGAAAGAAGAAAAGATCATATTGAAGAAATGAAGCCTGCGCCATTACACTGAAAACAAAAGTGCCGAGGTAGAGAGGAAAGCCCCTGTTTGCATCCATGAGATTAGTCACCTCACACTAAAGTTCGACGGGCGACGGCGGAAATAGGCCTTTCCATTACAGCAGAGCAAAGACCTTAAAGCGGCCTCGGGCGTTTCTTCTGCGGCGCTCCACCGCCCAGGGGATTCCCGATTCCTCTCACCTCCTCCCAGGTTTGTTTCTACTCTGCTGGCTTCTCCTCCCACCCTCTCTCTGACCTTTACTCTTTTTTGTCCCTTTTTATCCAGATGTGAAAAAACAAATGAACAAGAAATCCCTCCCTTTATCTCATGCAGGGCGGCTCTGCAAGCCTCTGATTTCTTGATTCCTGTTAGCACCCTGCGGGCACCGAGTTGGGAAGGAGCACACGAGCAGGACATTTTCCTGAACAAAGACAGCTCCCTCCCGAAGAGACATTCTGGGGCCAGCTATTAAAGTCCTTATTAAAAATTAATCTTATTACTGACAGCTGTCAGAGCGGAGGGGAGTGGGGGGACTGGATGGAAGAAGGTGAAGTTGGCCAGCGAGCATAGGTGCTCGACCCGCAGGCACGGACGACGGTGCGGCGCTGGCCAGAGGGGAGGGGTGGAGGCGGGCAAAGGGAGGGGAAACGCGGGCATCTGTAATAGCGTCAGCAATAAAAATAAAGTTAAAAAAATTAACCTTATTGCACATACAATGACAAACTAGGAATATAACTAAAAAGATTTCCTCTAGTTCCGCCTCCTCACTCGTTCCTGTAGCTCAACTCTCTGCCTCACTAACTTGGACAATCCACCTACATTCTTTTCTAAATGGCAGTCATTTTATTTCTGGGTGATTAGGCTTCCCTCCCTCCCTCCCCTCTCTCCCTCTTCTCCTCCCCCTCTCTCCCACTCCCCTCTCTCCCTGTCTCCCCCGTGATGAGGAGACACGTGAAACTCCCTCTGCCAGGAAGAGTCACTTAAGACCTCATGTTCTTTAAACTGCTCCCTGGAAGCAACTAATATTCATGACTTCCTGTCCCACATGATTTGGTTTTTACATTTACATATGTCCTCTTATTTAATTATTCCCATAACCATGTGAGGGAGGTATAATTACCTTCATTTTTATAGATATGGGAACACAAGATTAGAGAAGTGAAACAACCTGTCCAAGACAATTCAGCAAAATCAAAACAGAATAAGAATTTGAAAACAACTCTGTCTTTAGGGATTTGGAAGTAAGTTAGTTTGATGCCTTACTACTTTCTACTGTTGCAGCTTCTCTCCCAAATGTCTCTTTAGTCTTCTTTCTTGAGTGAAAGAAGAATTGAAGCTGTGTTGATGTGAACATAACCACCAGCCTGGCATCTCTTAAATTGCTATTAAAATTTAAATCCTTGAATAAACATGCCTCATATTAATGATCCTTTTTATGCATTTCTCTGTACTGCAGTCACTCAAAACCCTAACCAGTTTAGCTTCGCTTTTCTATTTTTTGTCTAAAGACTCTTTAGAGCATGTCCCATATGACTTAGTTCAGACTCATTCCTCTCAGCCTTCCAAGTCCATTAAATAACTTTCAATCAGTGCTCCATGACCTGCTCCTACCTTCGGAGGTACCAGGTGTTTCCAGTTCCAGAGCCTTCTTCCATGGGCAAAAAATAGGCAAATAAAATAGAATTTACTTCTCCTCTTAAGTTTTCTTGATTATGTTTGATGGTTGATGCAAAAATAATAACACTGTGGTTCTAAATGTATGTAGAGGAAATATTTAAGACAATTCTAAACAGATGAAGGTAAAGGAATGTGAAGGGAGGTAAGGTTTCTATACTTCACTTAAATTGGTAAAAGGTTGGACCGGTAGTAGACTGTGATAGTTATGTATATAATGTAATAGCTAAAGCATCCATTAAGATGATACACAAAGATATACACTCAAAAACATGGTAGATGAATCAAAATACAATTCTAAAAAATGTTGAAGCCACTCATATGAAGGCAGGAAATGGAAAACAGAAACAAAAAACAGAACCAACCAAACAAGAAAGAAAAGGCGGATGCATCCCTTAACACATCAATAATTACACTAAATATGAAGTTATAAATACATTAACTAAAAGACAAAAATTGGCAAAGTAGATTAAAAAACATGGCCCACTATTTACTGTTTATAAGAAACTCACTTAAAATGTAATGATACAGGCAGGTTGAAAGTAAAAGAATGGAAAAATATATATTGTGCTAACATTATTCAAGGAAAGCAGGGGAGGCTATACTAATATTGGATAAATAGACTTTAGATCAAAGACAATGACTGGATACAGAGATGGATGTTATAAAATGATAAAAATGTTAATCCACCCAAAGGACATGGTAGTCCTAAATACCTATGCACCAAACAATAGGGACACAAGACACGCAAAGCAAAAGCTGACAGAACTAAAAGGAGAAATAGACAAATGCACTCCACAGTTGTAGCTGGAGACTACCCCCTCTGGAGGTAATTTTTCCAAGTTCTTGTCTATCATTCCAGAGAGATTCTATACATATAAAAGAAAACATACGTTTTTATACAAGTAGTAGTAATATGCAAAACACACTGCTCTCCATGTTTTCCCCTCCACTTAACTAGAGATTGTTCCACAGCAAGACAAAGACCTATTTCTTTCTTTATGCATGTGCCATAATTTATGTAACTAGCTCTACTGATCAACAGTGAAACTATTACAAATATAATTTTGTACTTAAATCAGTTCATACACATAGGTAAATATCTGTAGGTTCTATGGCGTAGACTAAATCCCTAGAAACCCACTTTAAAAAAAAAATTATGTCAACTAAAGAATTTTTATGTACTTGGTAATTGCACAAAACAATATGGTTTTAAATAATGTTTTAATTTCAAATGATAACATTCTATGAATTCTATGAGGAAGTCAATATTAAGACCTGGAAATTATATGTGTACTTGTTTCCGTTTGTCTTAAAAAACTTTCTTCTTTTTCTGTTCTTCTTTTTATATTCTGTCATCTGTTTTTCTTTTCCTTCTCTCTTACTTCCCTTCTTCTTTCTCCATCTTTCTCCTTTCCATTTTAAACATCACAACAGCTACTATTTGTTTTCTAATAATGGGCCGATTGAGGGCTGTGTAACCACTAGGTGGTGGTACGAGAACATAGGGAGAAATATTTTCGTAAACAGAGGAGGAATTAGTTTTGATTTCCTGCTCAGTTTTTAAATTGCTATACACTTGGGCCCTTAAATGCCTCCTGAGGGATGTCATTGTGATCGCTGTTTAGCAGTTGAGCCGACATAAAATTGATGTTGAGCTTTACAACAGCTGTTATAGACCACTTTATGTTGACGTTGAGACTTTTAAAAATGCTCATTGCTTGAAAATGTTAACTCTTCCATAGGAGTCTGTTTTCTGAGTGATTTGAAGGCTTTGCTTATATTTCTGACTGATTTACAGATCTTACAATGTTACAGTTGAGACTACTTAGAATTTGTAATCCTGCTTTATTTAGCTGACTGAATTTCCAGCGAAGAAACGACAGTTTCCTAGCTAATTTCTATGGCAACGACAAAAGGCGTCTGCTGACTGGAGTTTTACCCTACTGACTGCAATTTCATGTTTTATTCCACCTTACATCATTGGTCTTCATGTAAATGAGTAAAATATATATTTTTAAATAACTTTGGAATGTGATGTAAAAGCATTTTCTGTGTGTGGGTTAGGTTAGTTAATTTTTGAGAGTCTACCTTGTCCCTTTAAATATTCAGAATCTGTGCTTAGAAATTTTGGATTGGTTAATTCTTCTTAAATCACACACAAAAGAAGGAATCCAATATACCTATGGAAAGATCTTTGCTTACATTAGAATTGCATGATCATTTGCATTTGCTCTCTGCTGAAATTCTGTATAACATTTTTCACTACAAGAGTGCGGTCACAGTTACCCTGTGAAACACTCTGCTCAAAGCCAACACATGCACTCTTTCATCCTATGTAGTGTCCCTGTCGGATTCGACAAAGTGGCTAATATAGTGGTTCTGCTTTGTCACAGCACGTTCATGTCAACTGGCAAATCCACATCTTCCTCAGAAGTAACCTTACAGCAAAGCACCACTGGCTTGCTTTGATGAGTCAGTTATTTTTGGACAAGTGTTGAGGCGAATCACCTCATTTCCACATATTGATAGTTCTGCGTATCATTTTTGCTAGTGCTCACCATGTTAGCAAATGAAGCAGCAAACATTTTAGCTAACAGTTTCTTTGTTTTTTATAGTTTTTATTGATTTTATTTTTTTAGAGACAGAGGAAGGGAGAAGAGAGAAACATGGATGTGAGAGTGTAATTTTGATGGGCTGCCTCCTGCACGCCCCCAACAGGGGGTTGAGCCTGCAACGGGGCCTGTGCCCTGAGCAGAATCCAACTGGTGACCTTTTGGTGCAGGGGACAAGGCCCAGCCAACTGAGCCACACAAGCCAGGCCTAGCTAACAGGTTTTGATGATAAAGCGCTTTATCATTCAATATGTGTAGTCTTGATAATAAATTCTATGACTGGTATCCAGTAGTGGTCTATTATAACATCACACCTGAAGCTTCATTTAAGTCACTGGGTGTTTAACTAAAAGGAAAAATGGTTGCTTTGTACCTGTTTACACATAAGGGGGGGAAATCACAGAGTTCAATTCAACGGAAGAGCACTCATTTAAAAAAAACCTCCCTTAGATGATGAAACTATTACAATACTGTTCCAGGAAATAAAATCAACTGCCGTCGATTCCTTGGTTTTATTAGGAAAGATAGCTCATTTTGTGATCCGCAATGTTTAAATCAATTGAACGATAGTGAAATCTCTCCCCTGAAAAGGCTGTTACACAGCTTGCAACCTTTTGTTCAAGAGATTAAGTTTGCATCTCCTCCCATTATCTCCTTGTAATTGGAAAACTTTCATTTTGACAGAGAAAATGTGCCAGTATCCCTGTGAGCTTTGCCACAAGCCAATGCAGAATGCCATCTGGAGGATGCTTGCCCAGGCCGCGCAACAGCCTCCTGTCGGGCTGTATCTGGAACTTCGCAACAGAACAACTAATAGCATCTTAAGCTCCATTTGTCTAGCTCGCTAGTGCTCTTGGCAGAGGTCATAACCAGCAGTGGTTTCGTTGATTTGCTGCATCAAATGTAATTAGCTTAAAGCACTCACTGACAGAGGCTCTGGGAACGGCATAAAAGCCTGGGGCTTGCATTTGCCCGTTGTGTCAAATTTAAGTTTAGATCAACAAAGACATACTAATTTCATCACTGGAACAATAGAACTTAATAATTTTTGAAGGCGCTTATTTGGGATTTTCTTTCCTTTGGACCTCATTCATAATTGTTTTATTTTATTTTTTAGTCACTGGCTTCCAGTGAAGTGGTTGATGCTTCCCGCTAGGAAAGAGCGTGTCATGCATCCGTACGTCTGAACCTCACCTTTGAGTACCTTTGTGGAAAATGATGAGACTTTTTATCAGGTTACAACAAAAAACTTTGAACTCTGCCAGTTTCATACTCGCAAGAGTCGAGGTAACATTATTACTGACCCTTTAACCTTTGCTTACTGGAAAACTCCGCAGTGCCAGAAGCCTGTTATAAATGAGTCAGTTTCAGGGACTGAGTAAGAAGGAGAAACCATTACTTGGGGTTAAGTTTAGGGCAAAGCTGGGCCCAGAGTACAAGATAGACTTTAGCTATTATAAACAGCCATGAAGAAGCTACAAAAAAGAATTCCTGCTTACTGCAGAGAAGGAAGAGTTCAGCAGAAATAAGGTTTAACAGTTTTCTGAATAAATGTTGTAAAACAAGTCAGCAGGTGTGTGTACGGAGAGGGAGAGCATGGCCTTGGGCTCAGCAGGGTGGCAGCGCTTCCCTGGATGGCTGTGCTGATGATCTGGATGAAGCTTTGTTTTATTTCCCAATTGATTTTTAGAGAGAGTGGAAGGGAGGGGGGAAAGAGAGAGAGAAACATCCATGTGAGAGAGACACATTGATTGGTTGCCTCCACCACATGCCTTGATCAGGGCTGGGGCTTGAACTGCAACCGAGGTAACGTGCCCTTGACTGGAAATCAAATCAGAGACGCTTCAGTGCCAGGGCAGATGCTCTAACCACTGAGCCATACTGACCAGGGCCTGAATGAGGCTCTTTAAAGACCTAGTGAAGGACTTAAGTATATGTCACATGCAAAGTAATAATGATATGTAAAATGCACTCTTTATGACTTCTAAATTTCCACTGGTCCTCAAACACATCTCCAGTACTCGAGCTTGCAAAGAGATCACTCTGAAATTTCCAGGGGATGGCAGTGAATTCTGTGGACTTTGTGTCTCACTGTGGAAGCTGCCTTGGTTTGAGTGTTGCAGGTACACCGCTTTTGATAAAAGCAATATGCATATGTGAGAATGAGGTTAAGTAAGTGTTTATTTGAGGATTTAATATCGTACACACTCTAGGAGTAAAGCAATTATCATGCTGCTAATTTCATATTCATGTACCTCTTATTTATTTGTTGTTTACCTCTCTGCATAATGAAAATGCCATGGAAATCTGCTTCTTCTGGCTTTCTAATTTAAATGAAACTAAATGTTATGTATAATTTCAAGTTACAGATTGCTAACTTGATTCCATTTTAAATAATCTTTGTATGAGAAGTTTCTATGTACTTGCAGAATACTTTTAAGCTGAATAACGCATAATTGGCTAAGTAATTATAGAATAGGTAGTTAATAGAGTAAAACATGAGTCTTAAGCATTATAGGTGTATTTTCAACCATATAGTTATCTGCACTTTTATATATATGTGTTTTAAATATATATGTATACACATACATATATCTATATATACACTTACACACATAGATATACCCTATATTTTTAAGAATCAGCATCTTAACTACTTTTCTGGCAGATATAATATAATCAGAACATAATAGCACATTGCCCCTACTGATAAATTATTTGTATCTGGCTTACTTGTAATCTGGTGTTAGAGTCAATGTTTGGTGAAGTGATTCAGAGAGATTTAGGGCACCGGAGTTCTCATCTACTTACATGACATGATGTTATTTAAGAATTAGTCATTGGCAGAGTTCTAAGCTAGTTCATCTTCTGGGGATGTAATTAAAGAAAATGAAAAAGAAAGAAATCCATATCTAATGTATGTGAAGTTCCTCTCTAGCCTGGGAATCCACCCAAGTTACATGCCCCAAATTCCACTCCCTGACCCTTCCTTGCTCTTCTGGAGAGAACCAGAGTGGTGTGCCATCCAAGTTCTAAATATTGTATTTATTCAACAAGTGTAACTGTGTGTCTACTACATGCATAGATAAGGCCCCTACCCAGGGTGGCTGCAGCCTGATTAAGAAGATAACACACAGATATGAAATACTAAATAACACTGCAAGTCAGTATACATTTAAATACTCCAAAGGCAGAAATTGCTGAGGAAATTCACTTCTGAAAACCCTTAATGCAGTCTGCAAAGTTCGGTATGTGCCAGTTGTTCAATTTCCATTGTTATTTACAAAAGTGAAGCTTTGAATTAAGAAAAAAATGCACCATCTGCCTACCACTGTAATAATGCTTGGTTTTATTCCCAAGCATGTCAACCACTGGCGTGGCATTTTAACTAACTGGAGCACTTTTCTCATTAGAGTGTGTCTGTGTCTACAAAGGGCCTCTTTTTTTCTGGTAGCTCATGTTAATATTGCTGGCCCTTTACTTTGCCTTTCCTATCCATTGGTATGTCCAGCTTGTCAAATGACCCCTGCACTCTAGGTAGCTCATGTACAGGCTACACCTGATACCCTTCCTTTGCCAGTTACTTACTTAATCATTTTATCAATTGACTGCTTAATCAATATTTATATTGAGTGCCTATTTTCTGTGGAAAAGGGCATATTCAGCCCTTTGAAGATACAAAGAAGTACAATATGATACCTGCCCTCAACTAAATTTCAGTCAAAGAAAAAGTGCATCTAAAACTACTCTTTTTTAAGTAGAATTTTCTAAGTGCCAGAGTAAATATTACACATTTATTCATTCATTCAGTCAATCATTTTCTCAACAAATATTTATTGAGTCTGTTGATGTGTCAAGTACTCTGTGAATCACTGGAGATAAAAGATGAATAAATCATGCATGGTGCCCGCCCTGCCCAATATGAATTTAGAGGCTAGACCCTTGTTACTCAAAGTATACCTGAGGGCCAGCAACATCAGCAGCTCCTGGGAGCTTGTAAGAAATGCAGTATCTCAAGCCCCATCCAGATCTATTGAATCAGAATCTGCATTTTAACAAGAGGCCCAAGTGACTTGAAGTAAAGTTGGAAAAGCACCAAGCTGGAAGGATTATGGATAGCTTTACAGAGACGCTGAAATAAGTAGAAGCCACCAGGTTTTATTAAAAGAAGGAGGTAGGCACATTTAGGCAAGAAAGAGGCTTGTCTTAGTCTAGGCTGCCAGACAGAATATCATAGTCTGGGTGGCTTATAAACAACAATTGATTTCACACAGTTCTGGAGGCTGGGAAGTCCAAGATCAAGGTGAAAGCAGCTTTGGTGTCTATGGTGGGCCTGCCTCCTGGTTCAGAGACCCATCTTCTTGCTGTAACCTCACCTGGGGGAAGGGGCAATGGAGTTCTCCAGGGTCTCTTTTATAAGGAAACTAATCTTATGAATGAGAACTCAGCTATCATGACATAATCACCCCCCAAAGCTCCACTTTTCAATACCATCGCGTAGGTTTTAATATGTGATTTTGGGGGGGCACAAATATTTAGTCTATAGCAGAGAGGATTAGGTAGAATCTGAAATGTGATTCAAGATATGACGTTTTGGAAGCTAGCTGGGAGTCATTCTTCAAGAAATAGTGGGAGCCTGGCCAGGCGTGGCTCAGCAGTTGAGCATCAACCTAGGATCCAGGCGATCGGGGTTTGATTCCCGGTCAGGGCACATGCCCGGGTTGTGGGCTTGATCAATGACTCTCTCATCATTGATGTTTCTCTCTCTCTCTCCCTCTCCTTTCCTCTCTCTGAAATCAATAAAGATATATTAAAAAAAAAAAAAAAAGAAATAGTGGGAAATGACCCAGGAATTGACTGATGATCCACAGGGAAGAGGGGTGATTGACAAAGTACGATAATGTAAGATTCAAAGCTGGGAGGAAAGAGAATGGCTTAGGTTCTAGACTAGAAGTAGGGATGGGCTGCCAATGGTGATGCAGCAGCTGGGGATGGAGCTTTCCTATCCAGCATAGGTGGAGGTGACCATTAATATTATCAAAGGTGATTTTTTCTTTTTTAATCTGCACTCGAGGATATTTTTTCTGTTGCTTTTCAGAGAGAGTAGAAGGAGGAGAGAGAGAGAGGGAGAAAAAGAGAGAGAGAGAAACATTGATGTGAGAGAGACACATGGATTGGTTGCCTCCCACATGTTCCCCAACCAGGGCTGGTGATCAAGCCTGCAACTGAGGCACATGCCCTTGGCTGGAATCGAACCACAGACCCTTCAGTCTGCAGGCCTATGCTCTGATTACTGAGCAAAACCAGCCAGGGCTCAAAGGTGATTTTTAAATGAATTTTCAGGGCTGATAATTTGAATCCTAAAATTGCAGCGAAAATGAACAAGTAGATACAAATCAAGGTATATCATTTTAGATAGACACCAATTTTTCTAAAACACATCTAATTAGACCTTAGATAAGGGGGGAAAGGAGCTATCAGGTAATCTGGATCAGTAATCGTGCTTCAGAATTAATGGAGAATGTTATTTAGGAGGAAAAGACTGTTTGTATTTTTATCTACATAGAGTTATATCTTCATAATCAAGTGAGACCCTACACAAGATTGTGAGAAAGTGAGTTTTAGCTGTGGTGCCCTTATCTACTTCCGTCACTCTTTCTGTGACCCTCCTCTTAGTTTTTGAAGTCTTTAACACAGAAGGAAATGAAGGTACCATTATAGGAAAAGCCACCAACGGCAATATTGAGGAACTGGCGACCTTTCCAAATACATCTCTTTGAATAACACTGTGTCAATTGGTTTCTGTCTGCTTGTGAGGTTCATCTCCTACACAGGGGTTTGAAAGAATCTGGAGGCCACTTGTGTGTAACCCAATCAACCTTTTGACAATCATAAATATTTACACTTGTTATTAGGTCCTTAAGAGAGCCTCAGCAAATGATTTTGCTCCTGAGATGCTTTAAAAAGGACATCTATCTCTCATGTTTTGTGGACATCTGTTAGTGTGGCATTCAGTGTGCTTTACACACATGACTTATCTGCGTACAAACCTGAGCTGACAGGGAGAAGCCTGCAGCTCTCCAATAATGACAGATTCACAGTGAGATATAGGGCCTAGAGCAGTGTCCTGGACAAAGCACAGGGCACACCATCTGAGAATGTCCAGTGCTGATGTTTCAAATGCATCAGCACAGTGAGTGTGAAGGTAATCTTTTCTCTGAACAGAGTGTGACAAAATAACTTGATCGATAAATCCAGGATTTTATTTTCATAGTCAGTAAGTGTAGAGAGCTAAAGTAATAAGTGTGGCTATGTAGGGTTTTGGAAGAAGAGTTTTGCAGCTGGAGGTAGAGTCCACAGGTGAAGTTTTTGTAGTAGACTGAGAAGATTAATTGTTCTAATAATTTGGGATGGTATTTTTAGAGTGAAATTATGTTACTATAATATAGACAGACCGTGTTTTAGGGAGAATCTATTCTATAGAGCCATAGAAATGTCCCCTCATCAAATGAATAGTAGCTGCATTGAGCATTAGTCAATTCACAGTATTTAAAGGATAAGACTTCTCATGACTTTGAGTTCCAGAGGTGAAGATTTTGCCCTACAAATAAGAGTTATGTGGTAGATGAATATTTCACTGGTGGCAAATCTGCAACCTAGAAGCATGCAACAGACTGACGAACCTCAAAGGGAAGGCAGGGATGGAGGGCATGGGTGGGAGAGATTAACTAAAGAACTTCTATGCATATATGCATAGCCCATGGATACAGACAATAGTGTGGTGAAGGCCTGGAAGGGGGTGAAAGTGAGAGTTGGAGGGGGTCAATGGGGAAAAAAGGGAACATCTGTAATACTTTCAACAATAAAGATTTTTTTAAAAGACTAGATTTGATATTTTACTTACGAAGGTCATCCGGAGCCATATATGACTAAATTAGTCAGGTGGTCAATTTCTAGTAAACTCTTAGGTCAAAGAAAGATGGAAGAAAGAATGGATGCAACAAAGGAAAGACAGGAAGAAAGAGAGACCATGTAACTATGAAGTAAGAACAATTTTCCAATACGTACTGAAAATTCTCTCTTTAGTTCCAAGAGACAGCAGCATTGACTTTACAATTCCTTCATTCCTTGCAAAGAGACTGTGATGGCAGAAAACATTTGAATATATGTTCTAGTGTTTGTCCCAAATAGGTTTCATTATTCTGCTGTCAGATTTTATGCTTATGAATTAATTGTAGTAATCACTTCTCAGTAATTATTTATATAATGAAAGTCACACTAAATACACGAGTGCACTATTTCTATCATTACTGATAATAGGAATTCTAAGTTTGATTTTCACGTATGAAAAGGAGAATTTCTAAAATAACACATCGTATCATTGGCAAGTACAGAGTAGGTAAAGATATTTTCTTTCATTCCTCAAAGGATAGCTGCATTTTATGAGATAATTCCTTAGGATCAACAAATATTTCTGAAAATTTGAGGGTAGAGTCAAATTATTTTTCTAACAGACACTCTAAGGTCGTATCTTTTTTCCTGTCTACATTGGATATCCTTTGGCTCTACCAATGTCTGCTCTATATTTGTATCTCTTTATGCTAATGTTTCATCTCAAACTTCTTTCCCACCATGTCAGACTCCTACCAGTGAGAATGACTGAAAATAGCTTTCCCAGTTAAGGAAAATCAAAACAAAACAAAACACTGGTGCCTGTCGAGCGGCTGCCTAGTGACTGGCTATTGAAGTTCGGCCCGTGAAAGAGGAAAATGTGGTAGCAGAAGCGGCGCCACATAAATGATGATCGGTGGGGAAAGTGTCGCACATCATGCGGCCTCTGTCTGTTAATTTAATGTGATGCACTTGAGTGTAAAAATAATGGGCTCTGTCAGCCTTATTAATTATCTGCGCTTGTTCTAGAAGTCAGGATCATGAAATGCCTCCGAACCAGTGGACGTAATGGGCCATTTTAGAGCTTTACATGCAACTATCTGGGTGAGCAATTGGCAATCCCAACGGCCGGCTCTCCCGTGGTTTGGGATGTTGTGCTGAGCTGGGCTCACGTAATAGCAACATTGGCCACAAGATGATGGAGTAATCCATTTTCTATAGCGAATTTCTTTAGCCTGGTGGGACAAATTTCCTAGTTAATGAAACCATTTGATGCCTGGGGCATTCCTGAGCTCGTGCTGTCTCTGTCCATTATGGTTTAAATATACTGCATTTAGGTTAATGGTGGAAGCAAATTAGTATGTTATAATTACTCACATGCACTTCTTTGCTGTATTCTTCGGTATGGCCCTTAGCAAGCAAGCAGGTAAGCTAGCCAACTGGTGCCCCAGCACTGGGAACTATTAAGGGCTTCGCGCCTGAGAATTTAGTAACAGGACATTGGAAGAGGAAAATGCTCGCGAGTAAGTCACTCCAAGGAAAGACCTGGCTGCTGAGGGTCATCCTTTCATTCTTCAAGCAAGCTCATCCATTTCTGTGTGTGTGTGTGTGTGTGTGTGTGTGCGTGTGTGTGTGTACGTGTGTGAATTTACACTCTGCACTGCTAAAAGGCAAACCCATGTCTCTTTTTCTGCCCTAGATCTTGAGGCTGTGTTAAGAACCCAATGCCGCTCGGCCGGGCGTGGCTCAGCGGTTGAGCGTTGGCCTAGGATCCAGGCGATCAGGGTTCAATTCCCGGTCAGGGCACATGCCCAGGTTGCGGGCTCAATCAATGACTCTCTCATCGTTGATGTTTCTGTCTCTCTCTCTCCAGACTCTCCTTTCCTCTCTCTGAAATCAATGAAGATATGTTAAAAAAAAAAAAAAAAAAAGAACCCAATGCCTCTGTAACACATGTTTATGAGGGGGTAGGAGTTCTGGTGAAAACACACAGAGGCTGAGATAAGGAGGCTAGGTTTCATTCTCTTTGATAATTGCTAGCTGTGTGACCTTGGACAAGTCACTTATCCTTTCTGAATCTAAGTTTATCACTTCTAAAAGAATTATAATAATATCCATTCTGCTTAAGCCATTCTTATTTGTTTCTGGATCAAATTAAATTACTGAAATAATGAAGTGCTTTAGAGATGTTTGATGGTATCATCCATCTCTCTATTATTATTATTTTTATTTAAGCCTTAAATATGATCTAGCCCAATAGATGTTTAATATCATGATGATCTTTCTTACAAAGTTTGGGTGAACATTTTGTTGCTGCTTTTTCCTGTGCCTCTGTTTGTGTATCTAGTATCCAAGGAATACAGCCTTCATTCTGGAAAGAAAAATCATTATTATGAGGGAATGAAAGTGGAAACTTGATGTCAAATATTCAGGTCCACGTGGCCATATAAGAGCTATGAAATAATCTAATTAAATGAAGATCATTATTTATAGTTTCTTTCCATTGTAACTAGATTTAGTTATGACATTTAGATGTATGTCTCACCAACATGCAATAATGAATAAGATAATATATACCAATAAAGCTTTTTCCTTTACTTTTGAAACAGTGAAAGTTAATTGTTCAGCTAATGCTATGAGACATTGAGTAAGCCACTTAACCCACCTGAACTCTGGTTTTATTGTATGAAATGAGGAAGTACCACTGAATAATAATCTCTAAGGCCCTTTTAAGCTCTGAAAAGATTTGGCTCTCTGATTTTGTCTGTCTTTGAGTATGTGATAAGTAAATGATATTATGTGTTTCACACCAGGAATCATCTTCAGCTATCTGAAATGGTTCTTCTCAGCCAGTTATTCTTGATTTTATTACCTATTCATTTTCTTTATAGCTCTTACCACAGCCTCTAATTATTTGGTTTATTTGTTTATTTTCCTCTTTAGGGTTTGCCTCTCCATGAGGCTAGAGACTATCTTGATCTCAGATGGATATCCAGTGTCTAGAAAATCGAGTCCCTGGGGCATAATGGGGGAGTCCAGTAAATATTTGTTAAATGAATGAATGAATGAATGAATGAATGAATGAATTCAGCTCTGTCTCCAGAGTACAGCTTCTTTATTCTTTAAGATAACTTCACTCAGAGTTTGAAGAATCACTAGAGGATATGACTAAATGTTTTGCTTCCTGTATATGAGAGTGGTTTGTATTTTATTTATTTTTGGCTTTATTAATTTAGCTAATCAAGAGTGAGCTTTTCATCAGTAAGTTGTTTATGTGGTTGGTGCTTTAACAACTTAATTTGATTAGCCATTTAGTTCCTAAAATTTATGATTAGCTGTGCTACTTGGGTACATAGATGTTTTGGTACATTTTTTGCATTGTGTAAATAAATTTTCCTCTTAGGGGTATGCATTTTCATGTGAAAGAAGAATTCTTATCACCATTAAATGTGAATTGTAAATTTCAGAATTTATTGTAAAAATGATTATATCCTGAAATTTCCTAGTATGATATTAGAACATCTTTTTCCTCCACACTTTGCTAGTTTTCCATAACATGAAAACGTTTGAAGATCTTGTCATTTGTCTTTTGTGAACTGGCTGAATCACTCCTTCCTTCAACATACATTCAAGTTGAGGTCAACCTGGGTGCTATTTTCTCAGCTTTAAATTTGTTGGAAAGGTAGACCATTCTTTGTCAGACATTGCACCATGAAGTAAACCCTTCCAAATTAGGGGAAAAAATTAATTTTATTGGAATACAGGGTCATGAACAACAGTGACAATAAAATCTGCTATTCCTGTTAGTGGGCCCTGTAATCACTCTCTTTTGCACAATTAAAGAGGGCATTATCTTTCACTGTCCATATAGTTTATATGCACTATGCAATAGTTTTTCTAACAATGTTAATTATATCTATGAACTTACAATTTTTCTTCCTTGAGAAGCTGTCAAATTTTGGTAGAGTATATCTAAGACAGTTTGTTGGAGACAAATCTTGCAGCCTTCTAGTATGATTTGCCCCTCCCCCTCCCTCCCACCCCGGAGGACCTGGGAATCATTCCTGACAGTGGAGTGGAGCCCATGTGTGTTTCATTATCACACTTCGGATTACAAATTAGCCAGGAGATAGAAGCAAACCCAGTGACACACTAAGGTACCCAGGTTTTGGTGACATGGTAGGGAAAACAGAAAGGAAAATAATTTGCATTTGCTTCTTTGCTTGCTTGCAAGACACTTGTTGTGACTTGGCCACTGCGGGCAAAGCACTCTTCAGTATATCCTTGCTGTGTGGCAAGAGTTGAACAAGAGGTTCTCATCACAGTCTTCTCCCAGTATCACACATGCAGGTACACATATCTCTATGATACTTTTATTTTGACAATTCTTGAACTGTAACACATTGCATATGAACTGAGTACAACTGGTCTTGAATTGTCTTTAAAAAGGTGCAAATCATGGCTTCGAAGAGATCTGATAGAGGTGCAAATGAACGTTAGTACAACATTTCTAAAATGGAATCATTTTAAATATACACATATAAATATGAATTCTGAGTCAGGCTACTTCATTTTTCTGTTGGGAATCTATTGCCTTATAATGGGGAATAAATGTGTGAAAGCTATCATGGGTGTGAAATTCTCCATTTGTACAGACTGGAGACTTGGTAATAATTATGACTGTAGAAATAGCAACAATTATACAAAAGTTTAGCAACATTTAAATTTTAAATGCAAGTATTTCAAGGGAGAGTTTAGAATCTGCTTGGAGAGATTTTCTTGCAGTCTTTGATATTAAAAAATTAGGGATTTCCAAACAGCCCACAAATGCTAATTTTCTTATAATTTTGAAACAGAAAATTGCATTGACTAATCTCTTTTATTTCTAAAGCTGCTTATTCTAAGTGTGTCTGAATCTGACAAACCCATGAGCCCCAACTTAACCCAACCTAAACGAAACTTAACCTTTTCTCTGTTCTCACATCCGTGGACAATGGGCCTCAGCTGCAGGGAGCATTAGAAAAGCTTGCCCAATCTCTAGGCCAGCTGGAAGGCCAGGCTCCCCTGCTTTTTAGCCAAATAGACACTGGCGCTGAGTTACCCTAGGGCAGAGGTTTAACATGGTTTGAATGAAGCTTGGATTTTGAAGTATCCATCCCTTTAGGTTGATGTCGCTGGGAGTCCAAGACTCCTCTTTCATTAACTGGCCCCTCGCATAGATGGCAATGGGGACAGAAAACAGTTGACCGCTAAACCAGTTGGTTCTTTTTTATTATTTGTAATTTTGTCTATTTGCATGAGAGCCTGGCAGCATATGGCCTGATGAATTAAAAAAAAACAAACCCCTGTAAACTCTCATCTGCTGGCCAGAGCCTCCAGCTCATGGCCTTAGCAGGGGCTAGTGCGGCTCCACCTGCCACTAGTCTGGAGGGAGGGGGCATAAACTGATGACCTACTAGGTTTCCACAGCCAAACAGTCTCAGATGATGCCATGATTTAATTTCTAACAGTACTGTCAGAAATGGCTGGAAATGGCAACACCCTCTGCATCAACAGTAAATCTGATTGGCAAGCTACCTGGTCTCTGCCCTACCTAATATTCTATGCTAATTGTGCTCTACCAGGCCAACGGGAATAGAGGAGCAGAAATGCTTCTAATTCAATGCACACGGGTCATTTCCGAATAGAAATACATAGGGATGTGTGCTCACGTTATTGTTCCCCACTAAGAGGGACCAGTAGCAAACTGGAGAAAGAAACAAATATTTTTGCAATATATCTATTTACTTTCTGATACACTTGTTCTTTCAAAGTAAAAGATCTACATGGTTTTTGGATTTTAGTTTTTCTAACCATAAAGTTGGAGAAAAGGAATTTATTTTATGATTTTTTTGAGAACTGAACCTTTCTTTTCCTGAAACAAATAAAAAAAAGATTATAATTTATTGGGTTCATACTTCACACTTAAACCAAATCACAAACCCTTTTTCTCTCCTTAATTTTACATATGTAATGATTATACAATGTCAAATAAACCATACGAACATAGAAACAGTGTACAGACTTTCATCGATCCAAAGGATTGATATGAAAGTCAAAAACAAGTCATTTTGAAATTCAAAGTCAGTCTACTAACCCATTTTGATGTAGTTTAGAAGTCTTTTCTTTTTCCTGCATTTTAAGATTGCTGAACACATTTATACTAAAGACATGTGGTCAGAATTGCCAGGAAACAAAGAAAGAAGGAAATGATTTTGGGGTAAAGACTTCTATAATCTTATGAAGTGAGATATTTTCTATTAGCCACAGGAGACACATTCAGCATTGTGAGACTGAGGATGGAGAGGGCAGTTTACACAAAATGCTAGGCATTGCTAGCTTGCGAAATCCTAAGAATAAATGCATGAAGTATTTTATGCTGATTATTTTATGTTTAGCAACCAGTGGAGCAAGGGCACTGACCAATCAGAATGGCCACTTTGAAGAAGAATCCCAGAAGCCTCCCTGCTTGGTGAGGCATTGACCCTTTGGTTCCTGAATTTGGGGGAGGTCCTGAGGATCCTGGTGTAGAGTGGGACATGGGGATTCATGGGACTTGGGCAGCAGCTGCTTACTGATGTATGTAAGTGCTTCAACTGTTTATTAATCAGTATGGCAATACCTCTGTGTGCTGCCAAACATCAGTCCCAGAAGTAGGGATTATTTTACAGATGAAGATATCGTTGCTTAGAGAGGTTAATTAACTCATTCAAAATCACACAGCTAATAGGAGGCAGAGTCAGAATTCAAATTCATATCTCCCTCACTCCAAAGACTAATCTCTTTCTTATAGGCCATGTCACTACAATTATGTTTTCTGAAAACTGTGCACTAGAGTTGAGTCCAATTTTTGCTGAGATTTCATCTGAGTTAGTTGGATAAAGAATCAGATAGACTATAGCAAGAGATGAAGTTTGGCTGAGAGCAGAGAAAGTTTCTCTGTTTCAAACTCAGCTGACTCTGACATTAGAGTGGTACATGTTTCCCACATGTAACTGATGCTTAATAGCTTGTTGAATTAAAATAAGACCTTTATCATTGTATTTTTATGTAGAGAGGTGTGTAGGATATACACCAGCAATCTTTTTATGCAAGATGCAATTCTAGGTAAGAACAAAGTATTAAACTATTAAAAAATACTGTTATTTGTTTCTAGTTGAAGTAATTTAGTTTAAATTTAACAAAACTAAGTGAGCAAGTTGTACTTAATTCAAAATGAATATAAGTAACTAAAGCTTAAATTATAAGGAATGCTTTAAAATTTAAAATTTTTATGTGTGGAAGTGAAATTTGTCCTAGCAGTAATATGTATTCAGTGCTATATGGTAGTTGATTTCTTCTTAAGGAAGGAAATAGAATTTTCAAGGAAATTGCAGATTGATTGGATATTAAGGTCTGTCCCTTCTTATGGGATCAATCCAGAAAATTTAGATACACCCTCAAATGTATAATCACAGCCTATTTAGAAAAATAAGTTCAAGAACATTGATTTTATTAGATTAAAATATAACTTTAAACAATTCCCAATGTAAGACCAGGTTTTGTTCCAAATATTTATTTGCAGTTCAGTATTCTAGGATTTTATATGCAAATTTCAATATATAAAACTGAAATGATAATAGGTATGTCCTCAATCTGACTAGTGAAATTTATTTTACCTATAATATATCTCAACTATAAAACTAATTATGTTTTAGGCTCCACTTTCCATATATTACATTGTTAATGAGGGAAAAACATTCTGAGTTCCAATTTAATGTCCTGGAACATACTTGCATTTGGACCTCCAGTCTTGACATAAAACAAACAAACCAAAAAACCCCATAGTTTAGATCATATCCGCTCATATTTTCTCAGGAATAAGACAGAAGTTCACCAGGGAAGGGGCTGAAGGATGAAGTTATTTACTTAGATTTGCAGTGGGATTCTAGGAAAACACTTTGAACACTGTAAATCTAAATGTTCCAAATTCCGACTATCAACATGGATGGTAGCTGGATAGAACAAGTTAGGTGTAGCCTTCTAATATGAATAAGCTAAAGGACATCTCCTTCTCCTCCCCCCTCATCTAATTCACAGACACAGGATAGAGCCACAGAGTCTTCACACCTTTGCCTGGCCCATTTTTCCCCCCTAGAAGCTAATTATATAGCAAGATTTACATGGTATTCAAAAGCCAAGAAATGCTTATCTTCCATTACAACCTCCCTCTCATTAACGTATCCATTCTGTTACCAGTGTTGATTCATTGTGCAAATATTTCTTAAATTTCTATCTGTGCACTATTCAATGCTAGTTGATGGAACAAATATGTGGTTCTACCTTCCAAAGGATTATTTTCTAGGCAAAAAAAAAGGTACACACAAGCAAGTCAAATAGCAATTCAAGAGCTGACTCAAGAAAATAAACACTTGCTTGAAAAATAAATAGTTCAGACAAAGGTGCCATGAGTTCAGGTGCCATGAGTTCAGAGGAAAGGGCACAGTAGTGGAATTGAGATAGATGGATTCATGGAAGGAAAAGGCAACTGAGGCTGGGGCTTAAATTGCTTAAGTGAATGAAATGGAACAAAAACACAGAGACTGGGGAAAAAAGAACTCAATACCAGTTGGTGATTTATTGGAAAACATAATGAAAGAGAGATTGGAGTCCAGGTTTAATGCGTGATGCCGACACTAAACCATGATCATTCACTAACAGGCTGGGTAGGAGCAGTGAATGGCCCTGGATGTGGTGGGGGAGAGGGGAGGGTTGTCAGGAGACCTTTGTCTCTGCTACACACCAGACATATGGTTTTGGATGAGAAACTAGACTTTTCTGTCTAATGTTCCTTCAAACATGAAATGAGGGATTTGAGTTTAATGGTCTTTGAAGTCCCACCCAGCCCATAGATTCTAAATTTTTTGATTCATTTTGATGGAAAGAGAGTAGTGAGATAGTCTCAGAACAAAGAGGTGAAAAGAGTAATAGGAAAGGGGTTCTAAAGGGGACTAGAAGGAAGTAGGAGTGATCTGCAGCACCCTGGCAACTGGTGAGCTACATAAAGGCAGGTTTCCTTGCCATCACCGCCCCACGCCCCCTTAACCATGCATGCACAAATAGTAGAAAGCAGAGCGCAGAGGAAATGACTCTCAGCTTCTATTGTATGTTTTGGTTTGTCACTGATGGTGGCAACTGCTAATCTCTTTTGGTTTGCATGTCCAAGGTCAATATCCTGATGGCTATGTACTTTGCACATGCTCAGACACACCTAGAAACAACATTTTCAAGTATCTCCAGCTTGTGTGGAATGCAAGAAAAGTTAGGAGTAGGGACCAAAGAGACCCAGTGAACACAACTCTAGGAATTCCAAAGTGGAAAGACTTCCCTTATCTAAGGAATAGTAGCAGGTAGAAGCTGGAGAGCCAGGGCCAGTGCCCAAAGCATTTCTTTGTTTGCCAAATGCAATTTTAATTTGGTACTTCCAGCAACACCTACTTACTCAGTGTTTATCATGTGCCAGATACTATTATAGATGCTGTAATTTTCTTTTAATCTAACTCATTATGATACATGAAAATAAAGTTAACATAGTTTTTTATTATCTATGTTTATAATCTATTTCTGCTTCATGTGTTAGCACTTAGAACATTCACCATATGAAAATTTGTTAATATCTATTTTTTTCCAGAATGGGTTATATTATTGAAAGCACCTTGATACATTTCATCAACATTTTTCTTTAAAGTGATCAAATCTTCAGCTAGACTATTTCTTAAGAAGTATTACATGGATATGCTTGCTGTTTGTTTTTGTTCTGTGCAAGAAATGCTTCCTGACATTAAAAGTCATCTTGTTAATGTCTCAGCCTCATCTCTTGTCAAGGCCCTCTACACTCTGTCAGTGCAGAACTAGCTACAGTTGCCAGAATATTCGGTTCTCTTTTGTGCCTCTGGATCTTTGCACATGCTTGACCCCCAGCTGGGAATGCATTTTCCTGCTTGGAAAGTGCCCAAGCAACACTCTTTACAACAGTTAAAAAATCTTCTCCTTTGGTCAATTTTGCCTGTTTGGGGCCCAATGTATTCCATATAAACTCTGATTATCCAAACTCTCACATCAGTTTTCTCTTCTAAGCTAGATTTTATAAATTCATTGAGGGCAAGGACTATGTCTTATTTGTGGTCATATCTTCAGGGAATTAAGCAGAGAAGCTTAATATATATCTAATAAATTATATGAATGAATAAATGGATTAATGGATGAGCAAACACATTGCATATGCATGCATACCTTCAACCCTAGGAACACATTATGCTAGTATTGTGAGGAATGCAAGGAAACATTAGAGGCGCTTAGAGGATGTGTTGACATAAGATGCATCCATACCTTTAG